>NC_064912.1:5362596-5475096 GCF_929443795.1 Astur gentilis
TTAACCTATGCAATACTTCTCGAGTGATAAGGAAACATGGAGTATAATATAGCTATCTTGGATTTATATAACATACGCATTGAAATTGGTTTTGATTTTAATTTTTTCCCTGGATTTGTGTATTCCTATTTTGTCTTGTGATTTAAAAGCATTGATACAAAAAAGACAAGAGATTTCCTACCTAATACCAACACAGATAGTACATGTACAGGCATTCTGCACATTATATCATAGAATCATAGAAAACCTTAAGTTGGAAAGGACCCATAAGGATCAATGAGTCCAAATCCCATATATATATATATGTCTGTCTTCAATATATATATCAAAGACACACATATATATCTATCTCTGTCTTTGAGCATTTACCTGAAAGGAAGTATTTTATAAACTTAAGGTACTCTTTTTCTTGTCAGTCTTTAAAAATGTATACTGTAAACAAGCTGGTATAACATAGACTCAGTATTCAGTGTATCTTGGTATTGTTTTAATAATATTCCACACAATAAGGTCTTTCTACCTGGCACACAGGTCGTCATTCTTAATTTTCAGTTACTCTTTATTAGGAATTCTTACCTTAATTGTGGAAGGACCTGATTTGTTTCTGGAAGGTAGTTTATAATGTTGTTATAAAGATACTATTTCCAGTTCAAGTTTGAGATGCATAGAAAACCTGGGAGCAGTGCTTTCTTGTTTGGCTTGCTTATTTATTTATTTTTGTTGCCTGTGAGATTATCGGTACATTAGTAGAAGGAATTGTCATTGATTGATTACTGAGCCCGAATTGTTTTTATTCCTTTTCCCTATATTAATGTTAGTGATACCAAGTTTTGATATGCACGAACACTATGACATACAGTGCAACAAAAACATTGAAACTATTGTAGCTTGTTATTGTTAGAAAAGTATTGATGGTAATACTTTTTATTTTTAAAGATGTGTTTTACTTTTGATTTTATAATATAACTGCTCTTCTGTAATGCTGAAACTTACTTAAACATGAAAACAATAAATGTATTTGTGAGTCCAGTCTCATTCTGACATTTGTATATGCTATATATTTTCATCTACTCTCGGTGAGCAGTAGCCTGATGTGCTGTATCAAGTAATGCCTTATTCTGACAATTAGCTACTGTAATAGTAGCTTTGAAAAGTGTCTTATGCTGAAACATAGGATTATTTTTTTTTCAGTATCGCTAAATATTCATTAATTTGGGGGTTTTTGGTACTAAAGAAATTAGGTCATTTTAAACAATAGCAGGAAATGTAATTTTTGATCGAGCAGTCGAGCCAACCGTCTTGCAACTCAGACTACAGAGGCAGAATGAAACTTTGTGATCTCTAAAATGGTGTAATTTGTTGGGCAAGTTGATTTTTAGACCCCAACAATTATAGATGTCAGGTGTTACGAAGCTAGTGCTTGTAGTCTTTACTGAATTTTATATTCTAATGCAGAGTTATGATACATAAAAAAATTGAAGTCAACATCAAGAAGATTTTCTCCAAATTAAATAGTAGGTGTTTGCATTTTTCATTTTGTTTGTATTTTTTACTAAAAGTAAATGTAACGGGGAATAAAATAATTGAAAGGGAATAATTTTCTAACAACTGCTTGAAAACCTGTAAAAGGTAGACTCTCTTCCACTGTTCGTATATGGAACAGTATTGCAATAGTACGAGTATTTTCTTCACATTGTAACTGACAGATTTGTTCGTAATACTGCCTCCAAACCATCCAAGTCTTAGCTTATCTCAGTTTGCATTCACAATGTTGACACACATATATCAGAATCTCAGTAATCTGAAGGAAGTCCAGGATTGGTGAATGCAAATTGTATCTTTTTTCAGTCTTCATTTGTTTTATTATATACTTAACTCTTCTATCTAGCTATCTGTCATAATCATACATTTCGTCGTAAAAAGAGATTCCTTATCTCTGTAGGTTGGTACTTATGATGTGTCCACACTTTTAAAGAATACTGTTTGTAATTCCTAAAGCTCTTAGAGAAGTGATTAGGGAGTCACGATTGCTCACAAATTGAGTCTTTTTTTCTGCTTGACACTGATCCTGTGATAGTCTCCCCACTTAATCCTCACTAGCAATTTGCCTATAGTTGCAGCTAACAGGAGGTGATTAGAGGGGAGTTGCCCAGTGCCTTTTTCCTTCTGTTGTAGTGGCATGTTAGACAGAGGCTAGTGAATCAAAGCTGTTTTCCTATTAACTCAACACCTCCTAATGCATTAGAGCCACTTTTATCTAATAACAGTGTTCAGCTTCTAGCGCTATTTTAATGTTACTTGGTATTCCTTTTAAAACATCACAATGAGCATTTTTAAAATTAGAGAACAAAAAGCATAAAGCAGAATACCCAAAGATGAAAGCAAAATAATGAAACTAGCAGGTCTCCTCTTTTATCAGCACATGCATGTAACCTCTATTAAAATTACAGAGAATTTTCTCCCTGCATCAATAGGCAAGTGGACTCCACTTTCTCTAAACATTACTGTAATTGAAATCCTGGTGACAGGTAACTGATGTAATACTTTTGAAGTGATAATGGAATATATTTACAAGTGAGAACAGCACCAACGAAAGGGTGACAATGAAGAGTTAACTTTTACAAGTATTAGTTACAATGAAGAATAATATGAAGGGCCCGAGTGAAAACTTCTAAATATTTACTACTTTTTATTTTGTCCCACCTGTAAAACATATCAAGGATTAGTTGGCATTTATTATATTATTGGTATGATATAGAATCTTCACAGAAGCCTACGTTCTCTGGCTTGTATTAGTTGTGTTTTAAAAACTTAACTGTTTTATGCTTTACTACTTTATGGACAGAGTTCTTAATTATTTTAATTAGTTTGTTTTAAAGAAACTATAGCAATAGATTTAAAAGACTTCTGTAGTGACACACAATCTGAGAAGTGTCCAACAGCAAACTGACTTGGGCTTGGTTTCTGAGGTCAGTGAATAAATGTCTTTTTTTTTAAGATTCACAGCATGCATCAAATACAGTGCATATATGTAATGTTTTAAACACAATTTCTTGGCTTTACAGACTCTACCGCTGGGCTACATGTTAAGCATATGTTTATATTAGAGGGACTGTGACTAAGGTTACTGTCCAAGTTAAAATAGCTAGTTCAAGTGCAAAAATACAAAGGTGGCAGTTAACAAGAACATGTCTCTAGCTGGTAGATTGGTTGAGATGCAAGGAACACAAGAGGTGGCATCTCTAGCTATTTCACTGTTTACCTAACAATCTCTGCTTATCATTTAAACTTCTTTTTCTCCTTTCTATTCTTTAGGTTCATTTTGCCAACAATAAAGGTATATTTCAGGAACACGTTAGTGAATATATTTTAATTTACGTGCTTTAGAGTATATAATATGAGCAAGTTATGCTTTAACATGCATTAACGATTTGAAGTAGACTGCTAAAATATAGGAAAACACTTATTAGTTAGGTGTTGGCTCGGACTCAGCCAGCTCATCCCACTGAGAGACACAGAAGCCTCAAAAATTTCACCTGCAATCACAATTCGTATTTATTTTGATCCTACAGGACAAGAACAAACAAAATTGGACAAAATTTTCAGCTTTTAGATTGTTGAGAGATTATTTTATATGCAGTATGCACACAGACACGTATAGATAGCTAAATAAATGCATGTCTATCCTGAAATTGTAAAATGTGTCATAGTTTCTGATCTTGTCACAGATCTATCATGTATTTTGTTGATATATCTTCAAGCACACATCTCTAGAAACAATAAACATTCTTTTATTCTATGTCAGAATGCTATTTTCAAGCTCAAGCTTTTTTTGAAGAGCAGTACAAAGTGTGGAAAAATCCTAGTGCCAGTGTTTACGCCTCTTTTCATTTGAGTGGCAAAAGCAGGATAGGGCAGTAACAATAGTCTAAATCAGGTCACTCCAAAATCCCTGTTCCTTAGTTTTCATTTCACATACTGCTGTTGTCCTGTCTGGAGCTGTCAACTGTATGGAAAAAACATCCCTGTTATAAGGTGTGCCAGTCCAAAAAGTCTTATCTTGTGTTAAATACTTGGAAACATGCAGTTGGATCACTAAGGAATCCAAGATATAACTGAATTTTGTTATGGAACCCATTTTGCAGGAAACGTTTTGTTGAGGAACTCTGTTTTCCTTTAGTCCTTACATTTTGTCTTCAATTATACAATGTGTTTCTCATTTTTATTATGGCTGCAAAAATGTATCCCATAAATTTGCATAAGGAAGCCAAGTAATAACACCTATCATTTGTGTTCTTTTCTTGGAAATGGAAGACAGATGAATAAACTGTTTTCTGTTGTGTATTCATTTGTGTTTTTTCTTTATGTGGCAAATAGTAAACATTAAAAATGACATAAATTCTATTATGTAGAAGCTACTGAGCTTCTGGTATTATAAAGCCATAAGCAAAAAAAGCCTTTCAGAACTATTTCTGAATTGTTTTTCATGCTTTCAGAAGGTACTAGATGCAGAATCATAGGAAATATGTGTAGTCTCTTCACAAGACACATTGCTGTAAACTACTGCCTAACAGGGCATCTGTCTTCCAGAGTTGTAGGACTGCTTAATATCCAGGACTTTAAAGTCTGTTTTGTTTATTTAAGTTATAAGTGTGCCTTAGTTGTAAGATGAAATACTGCCAATTCATTTTTTTAAAGAACACTGAATAATAGATTTTGGTTCCTCCTCTTCTGTGCCATTTTAATAAAGAAGGGAAGTTCTTTGCTTTTTCTGAAGTGTTGCTGAAATAGCTGGAATTTTAAATTTCCAGTTTTTCAGGCAAAAACTATTTTTACTCATGTGAGCTATTGTGATAGGACAAAGCCTTATTTTTGTATTTTTTAAAACTTAGTGAGGATAATAGCTTTATCTAAAAGGTAGATTTCTATATCATATTAATAGACTTACTTTGTAACTTTGTTAGTTAAACTTCTGTCTAGCTTTACTTTTTTTGGAGGGCTTAAGGTAATGGAGGGTTGTAGCAGAAAAGGAGAACAGTTTTCAATTGGTGATTGCAGCCCAGAGGTGTACAAAGTCCGTATAGATACAAGGGAGTGTACAAAATCGCTGCCCTGAAGGAACAGGACTTTTCATGATGTTAGTTAAGGTGAAAAAAATAGTGTGAGGTGGATGAAATCGGAATGGATTCAGATATCATGATGTTAAAAGCTTGCTGTAGTTTACCCAGGGATTAATTATAAAAGTAGACATTGCAAGATTTTATTCTTTCATCCTCAAAGTCTCTCATGCCCTACCTAGTCTTAATGTAATACAGCATTTCTCCTGGGGCATGCTGTGGGATCCATGTTTAGGTTGTGGCTAGAAGTGATTTCCAGTTCCAAGTAAACACTCGGGATGCATCGTGAGTCTATGTCAGGATCTCCTCCCACACTGTCTCTGGAAGGAAAACCCAGGTGCATTGAGTCGAAAGGGACAAGGACTGCAGTGTTTTTCAGGATGCACCTACCCTACAATGTGTCCAGAACCACTGTGAATCATAAACGAAACACAGCTCTGTTCATGACTGCAGAGCTCCAGGTTCCTGAAATGCATGGTACAGGCATGCAGTTCCTTTTGCATGTCTTTCAGTGAATCACCTGTTAGCACATTGATGTTCTGGTTCCTGCAAAGTGCAGTTCCTTGCTTCACAGTGACTGTTTAAATACCATTGGGATGTCCTGTTGGCCTAGTCAGTGATTTTAGGATAAAAATGTGAAAATTGGTAAGGGGAGAAAGCCTGCTTTAGCAATTTCCACAGGAGAAAATTCAGTTTTGTCTCTAAGAGTAAAATTGAGTTGTGTCGTACTGAAGTATCGTGAGTAATACAGACATGGAACATCAAACAGCGACCTTCAGTGTTACTTGTGCTGCTTCTTCCTTTAATGGTCAGGCTTTAGTGTACCTGATGGGACTCGGTTGTCAGGTATTTTTAGAGGCTCATTTCTGACAAAAGGCTTTGAAAAATCACAGTGCAAAGAGCAGTTCTGTTATTGAGGCCCAGACTGTACTTTAGCAAAGTCAGGTCTGTAATGTTCATGTTACTACAATTTAGGAGCGGGGAGGGAGGGCAGGCTTCAGTGACTCCATAAATGATATGACTCTTGAGTAACTAAGGCTGAGATTTGGAGTGATATTGGTATTTCTATAATCAACTTCTAGGGAATTATCACTTTTTTGAGCGTGTATTAAAAATCATAGTAAACAAAAGCATTTCTAGCACCTTTTCTGTCTGTAGTCTACAGAGAACAATCAGCAAAAGGCTGGTTGAATCTTCTTTTGTATGTCCCATTACTCTCTTGGGTAGCAGGCTGTTTCTGTTGGTGAGTGGAAAAATATGGCTCTATACGTCACCCACCTCCCAGGGGAAATAAGATAACACTGCAAATGAATAAGGAAGTCCTGCCCTTCCTTGTACCTGTGTAAGTGTTTGTGCAGCTGTTCATTGAACCAAATCACGAAACGCATCTGGGTGAAGCTAACCAATTTGTTCTGGGTTAATTTAACCTAAGTCAAACTCCCAGGCTTGTTCACCCATATTCCTACCCAGATTTGGGTCAGTATATGTGAGAAAGCGCTGCAGAGATCAGTGTGGGCTATTAGAAGCTGCAAGACTGGCATCACCTTTTGGAAAGCCCCCTCTTCTACAAGCTTATCACTGAACTATGGCGTTATTAGAGAAAGGAAGGATGACCAGTAGAAGTAATTGGGTAGTTTTGGGAATGTTTTTGGTTTCCCTATGATGATACAAAATATTTAAAAATGCATCTTGTGCTAGTATATATTCAAATCAGGACAGCTCAAAACTGCATTTGGAACTTTGAATGTCCTGTATGGGACATTTTAAGTCCTTTCTTATTTAAATAGCAAAAATGATGCGTTTGGACAACGGTTGATGCTATGGAAAAGGAGTCTCAACCTTGAAGCTTTCTAATCCAGCTGTTAGCATATGAGTTAGTTATAGGAGAACTGATTCTAGCTTTGTTAAAATGTCTGAGGGTTGCTTTGGGTTTTTTTTCAGTAGCACTAAAAGTTTACCTTCCTTCATTTAAATAAGTTGGAATGCAGAAGCAGGTATATTATTCAATTATTTCTTTTTGTTCCTCAAATTATCTGTGGTTTGCTTATGGAAGTTGGTATATGTGAAAATACAAACAAACGCCTATATAAGTATGCAACATTGATGGCCTAAGGCAGAAGTTATTCTGGTGACTGATTTACTCTGAAACATTATTCAGTTTTATGAGTAGCTTCTAGAGAGTGTCAAGGATTTTTTTTGTATTTGAATTTTATGGTACAGTTTAAAAACTGTAGACAATTTATGGTGTTTTGGGGGGAGAATTAGTTCTTTAATGTAAAATTGTAGCAACCCCGTTGCTAGTATTTTAGAGCATCTCTTTTGCTCTTTGGTCAAGCATTCTTCCTCAAACCTGACTAGCGTCAGGTGATTCAGTAATAAGTACACGAGAGATAACGTGCCTTTTGCAAAGATTTTATCTTAATTCTCTGCAGACAGATGTTGTTATAAACTATAAAATGTAATATTTTTGTGATATCTGGAAGTTTTTTCTTTTAAAAAGTGGAACTGTTTATCAACTTGAGCCCCTCTGCTCCTTGTGAAGTTCTTTCTGTAAAAACATTTAAGTGCTTTTATGACTTCTGAATTTTCATATATACAAGACCCACATTTCACTAACAGTAAACTTTTCCTGTTTGAAAATCCATTTTTACATCTCCCCTGACAGGTGGACACATAACGTGTTTGCTCTTCAGTGTTGAAGAGAGAGGAGGAAACACATATTTACTGCTTAGAATTTTACTTTATTAAAAAATCCCAAACACAATGTTTTGTTAAGGAGGGATTACCTTATGAAGAACCTATCTAAGAAAACAGAATATTTTTTACAGTCAGCATGGCTATGCTAATAATGTTGTTCACAGATGTATCAAGATCTCAATTTCCTGACAGCAATGAGTGTTTCTTTAGAACAATAGAAAACACCAGATTGTACTGGGATATCAAAGTGGGAGATAATCACATCTGAAAATGCTTGCTGTCTTTCATACCTTGAAAATGTTACTTGGTTTCAGTGATTCTAATATTATGTATTCTTCTTTATATAAAATAGTAAAAGGTAAGCATTTTTGGTTTGCTCCCTTTTGCATCAGTTTTGTTGCTTTCCTGAGGAGCTTTTATGGTTACTATTTAGGTTATAGGAAATTTTAAAGATTTGGCAGTGTGAAAGCTACAGGCAAAGATTATTCTTCAGCCTCATCCTCTGAAGGCTACCTAAAGATAGCAGGACTTTAGGGGTATAGTTTGGACATTCAGCTGTAAGCCTTACAGGAGTTTTTGCTTCTGTAATGGGTGGAATAGAAGTCTCTTGAATAGGCAGGATAACAGCCACATGAGAAGTGAGTTGATCTAAACCAAAATAAATTTAGTTTGCAAACAGAGCCAACATAGTCTTTGGAGAACTGATGTAACATGTGCCCAGTGAACGATATTTCAAGTAAACGGGTAGTCTTGTTTTTAATTTTCTGTTCCTGAATGTTTTTACACTAGACCTACACAGCAAACAATGTGATATGTTTTACATGTGCTACAAATGGACAATGCAGTGAGGATGTGCAGTTCGGAAAAAAATACTTGTATTGGATCTACGCAGTGTGTTAGGAAGAGGCTCTTTGTTGCCTGCCCATGGCAGGGGGGTTGGAACTAAATTATCTTTAGGGTCCCTTCCAAACAAAACCATTCTATGATTCTGAAAGCCATCGTCATATTAAAAAAAAAAACACCCCACCCTCCCCCCCCCCAAAAAAAAAAACCCCAACAACAAAACAAAACAACAAACCAAACCCAAAACCAACCCAACCCCTCAAAACCATCTAAAGTATTCCTAATACACTACCAGGCTGACACTCAGTCTAGAAGAGAGGTAATCTCAGGGCATCGTGGGAAGCACCCACAGGAGATCGTATGCCTTAGTAGTGAGTGTATCTGAAGCTCAATATAACTTACTCCATTACTGTGACAGTATATACTATAGGCTGTATAAAAACTATTTGCACCACCAGCTGTCTTATTGTTCTAAAATATATAAAACCAGTATCCACTTCAGAAACATCATGACAACCTTCTGTTCCTGGCTGCTTTGCTACAGTGTTTTCATCAGGCTTATTTGTAACATTGCAAAACTCAAAACCAGCAAGGGTTACTGAATGCACAGAACACCCGTTCGTCTCAGGACGGCTGTAAGTTAGACAGAGTAGGAGGCTAGAAAGTTTTTTTGAGGACTATCATATAGTTTTGCTTTCTTCCCAGATTCCTCACCAATTTTACACTCAAAATCTAGTTATGGACAAAAAGGATAAGCAAATTGCACATAAAGCCAAGAAATTATTACTAATATAATTGAAATCTTAAGTCTAGTCAAAGAATTATTAATAATATAGGTTTAATTTTTACAAAAAGAGAAAGAAAAAGAAAATAAACTATTAAGGAACAATTGACCATAATAATAAAGCAATTAAAATTGTTGCCCAAGTAATTTATGTCCTCTATTTTAGCAAATGGGGACATATAACCTTTTTTTGGTGACACCGACCAGGATGGTGTCAACAAGTCTAAACTTTTTAGAGAAATGAAAGGAGCTTGGAGAATGAAAGGAGCTTGGAGAAATTATCATCATAGAAGTATGCAAAATTGTGTAATAGTGTTACCTGTAATTTCACAGAGACATTAGAGGTCATGCTGCAAATACCTTATGGAAGTCTATTCTGGCGAGTACCCTGTTATATGCAAAATATGTTATATTCTATAGCAGCTTAGTTTGACCAGTCACAGTATTGGAAGTGATGTGCGTATTATTGTAAACATATATATCGAATGTAGAAACTTGAGAGTTGCCTTTTCCTTCTGTTTTGACTCCCAAAGCAACTTTTCTGGATGTAGAAAAAATCATACCAGCTTTTAGTGCTTTAGTCTCGTATTTGTTTTTCTCCTCATAGCAAGATATTAACGTTGATTCTTTCTGCACAGAGATAAGAAGGTAGCAATGTTTAGAGTTGCCTGTTACAGAGTTATAGCAGAAATAAATATATTATCACAGGCCTTATTTGTATTTCATCATAGCTACTTTTTCTGGGATCAGCTTTGACAATAAATGAAAAGATCTTTTCTGTTAAAGGGAAGCATTATTAAGTTGGAATTGACATATGCTACATGTTCTGTGACTCCTCTGCCTTGATTTCTGTTGTCCACAGCATTTGGGTAAGTTAGATTTCCATTAAACAGCAAGAAAAGTCTGTGAGTAGGTGCAAAGCAAAACTGTATTATCTCAGCCCTCTGCTCATGATGGGAAATGATAGCATGGTAAGTAAATACTAAAAGTAACAAGTAGCCATGCTGTCTGATTTGTCAAAGGATACGTTTAATTTGTTTTGTATGTGAGTGTTTGAATTTTCCAAGTTCATGGTCTTGGAAAGCACCTCACCATAAACTATCCAGAAGTTTAATTATCTTACTCTGTTAGGTTAAATTACTAAACAGCTTCTTCAAAGATGCCGTTCTGTGTTTGAATAAATATAATATGCAAAAATGTGAAAATTGCTCCTAGTATGATACCCAAGTGAGATACAGTGGCTTTGTGGTGTCATATATTGAGAAATTATTTAAAGACACACAAAAGGACACTGTCACTCTGTTATTAATGTTAAAAATTGTTGATGATCTGTGCAGTGTGTTTTTTCTAATTAGAGGAAAGCTGTAGAGTACCATTTCCATAATCGACATGGGAACAGAAACTCAGCAAAATTTCATGTATTTGCAGTGAAACTGCTCCTCAGCAACATAAAAATGGCTTTTATAACATAAAGGCTGTAATTAGAATAAGTCAAATCAGTTGGAAACGATTAAAGCCAGAACAGGCTAAGCTGCCTTCTAAATATTTGTCTGGAGATTAGCCCTACTCTTACAGCCCCTGAGAAGCATCTTTGATTTACTTATAATGCTTGACGTGGCAAGATAATCCTGCAGAAGGCAAATGAACACAAATTTAGATGTGCTGTTAGGCTCTCTTTGTTGATTTGACAGGAGGCAGCATATTGGAAGTGATGTTGGAGAAATGAGTATAGGGTCACATTAGACAAATTGCTTAACACACCCCCCCGCCCCCCCCAATTTAAATTCTTTAAAAATGCGCTCATTCTTTGAAGCTTTTAGGATGCACTTTAGAAGTCCATGTGGAATAATTTTCTGCATGTCTGTGCGACAGTTGATGTGAGTCTCATTGTATTTAAAATTATAGTCCTGAGATGGAACTTTCTGCTTGTTGCTTGTCTGACATCAGCTATTAAAATACAAGTAAAGCTTGGCAGGTATAAATTTGAAGAAGAAAAGAGATTATGTAAGAAGATCAGAATTGTTAATATTAATCAGCTAGTTGTGGAAGAACGGTGAATTACCCTGTAGAAGAGTTCTATTGGAAGAACAAACAAACAAAACAGACATTGGGTAGCCAGCTACCTACTGACACCCCTTTATTGCACTCCGATAGCTGGAAAGGAAAGGAGATCTAGAACTAACGCAGTTGACAGATTATGAACGTGGACTGGCCAATGCATTAGTTTGTAGATTTAATGGGATTAGCAGAAAGTAACTATTAGGAAAGCTAGCCTGTATTTTAGGATGATGAACCTCTACATTATTGTTAACCCTTGTCTGCATATGGTATAATGGTACAGAATGGTGAAAAATTGTTAAGTATGTAAAGCTGAAAGATTTGAAATGAGTTTGAAACATTAGTCAGCTTCCTGGTGTAGATCAAATTTGTACATCACGTAGTTTTCCTCTCATTTATAATCTCCACAGCATCCCAAACTTTTTGTTTAGCTGGTGAAAATATAATCAGTCTAATGTATTCTCTTACTGAATTTTAAACAAGACCATTAAAACTCCTTTAACGTGCTAAAGTAAGCTTCAGAGAGGGCTTCCATTTCATCTTTACTGAACTGAGGCTATAGCACTCTTTCCCTTTGCACCACAGTGAGAGGCTGTCAATAATTCAATAGCCATGGCCTTGATGGGCCAAGGCCTAACTTAGACTTTAAACAGAGCCAAGCAGCTCGTCAAAGTGTGATGTGCTGTCAATGCCTGACTGATCTATACTGCATGAATTCTCCCTCAGCTCTTGATGTATCCCTGGGAATGAAAAGAAAGCAATTTTAGAAGTAGACCTAGTGTGAAGCACCTGTTTGTTTGGAATTTTTAATAAGGGAAAGTTGTGTTACTAATGAAGCTCAGTGAAGTCATTGCATTTCTTGCTTAGAGGACCCACACTAAATTCTTGTCGAGTAGCTTCGCCGCGTTTCCAGCATCTTCAGGAAAAGAAGTCACAATATTTGTAAATGTGTTAGTGCCTTAGAGCAAGTTCACTTGGAGCAGTACTTAATAACCAATGACAAGTAACTTTGCTTAATCCAAATTACCTATTTACATCTTTCAGTTTTATTGATACTGTACTATTAACACTCAGTATTGCAGTAATGAAACTTTTTCATAGCTATTTGTTTTCAGTTTTTTCCCCACACAGTAACTGATGTATATGATGAATTCATATCCTTTCTTAAATGCTCTACGTTGAATCTGCTTATATTTTATAGCTTACTTGGAAACTGAAAAATTACTTGGTTTTTTCTAAGAAAATAGTTTAGAAAAAAGTGAGCTAATGTGGTAACTAGTTGTATTCTAGTTCTCTTACACTTCATACATAAATGTAAAAGCAGAATTATATCTAAAGTGCCTTTGAAAAGGTATAAGAAAGACTAAATTAGACTTTACAATATTATTCGTCTAAAACCCCCAAAAGCTAGCATTATTAAATGTGTACTTAGTTATATTTTAACGCATTTGAATTTCAGTCCTTGTGTTGCTAAGCTTCTCTTATGATAAGATTTATTGGGATTTAAAAGAGAAAAGTAACAATGCTATTCTCACCTTAAATGCATTTGTTTTGTCATTGTTTTCTTTACAAATCCATGTTTTTTGAAGTTTCCATATCTGCAGAAAGTTTCATAAGACATGTAGGTTCTCAGACTTCAGGTAATTTTTGAATAGAGAAACAAGGGACTAATAGAAAAATAAATGAGGCCCTTTTAATCTTTTAGAAACGCTGAAACCTTGTGCTAGTGGATTTGCTAAAGTCAGGGTCTTTTGTTAAAGCTTGTTATATGATTTAATTTTAAATAGCTTACTCCCTAAGTTCTCATTTTTCAGAAAACTTGAATTTTAGTATTTGGTCTGTGTTGATGGCATTGTAACTTCCATCCTTCACACAGGGAAGCAGAGGAAACATAGCGTAAAACATGGTGAGAACGTTTCTCAACTAAGTGTTTTAGTGGTGGGGGTGCCTCACATGCCAGAATATAAACTAACTGAAGCCCCCACTGAAGACTGTTAGATGGAGAGACAGTCAGATTTTCACTAAAACCAAAACAGTTGAGAAAGGTACTGTTCTTTTCCTATTTGCTAAGTTGTTCCTTAAACTACCCATTAAATGGTCCTCCTCCATTTTAGTGCAAAGTCAGACTGATTTGCTTAACCTACAGCTGAGAATTGTGTATAGGACTGTTGATCTGTGCTGGAGTTCATGCTGACACTGGAGTAACTAATACTACATTGAGCAATTAGGCAACTGTCTTTGGATGAAACAAACTTCACACCCTCTCAATTTACCTATGTTGCTCGAGGTGCTGTATGCTTATTGCACTTGACAATGTGATTGAGTAATTATATCAGTCCAACTTTTTGTGGCAATAATCTTTTTGTCAGAAAAATTGTGCGTGACAGACTTCATAGCCTTTGACAGCGTCACAGATCGTGACTAAAATTCACGTTTTGGCCAGTGATCTTCCAAATAATTAATTCTTCCAGATTAACTGAGTACTTTTGACTCTCTGAGTGCATATTTGTAAACAAGTAAAGAGAGCAAAATAAGCAATTTTTTAATTTTGACTTTGAAAAATGCTGTAGGCCTTGATGCTGTGTTGCCTTGAGCGATGGGTTGAAGACTGTAAATGAGATTATTACGTACCATCATAAGATGAGCAGAGAATGAACTTGACATGAATAAGAATATATCCTGTATGTAGCTGTGTATATAGAGTGCAAGCAAGATGAGTATTAACATGCTTGCAAAAATATAAGTTTAAAGATACTCCTCTGAGATTGGAGTGAGATGAGGGGCTTCTTCACTCTGGCAGTTGCTTACATTCTTGACTTAACTGCTTAACTGGGCAAGTAGAATTTGGTTGATTTTCAACAGATGATCTGTAGAAGGATTAGAACATGCTTCTTGTCCAGATCATTCTTTGCAACCCCAAATTCAGTAAGACACTCCTCAGGCATATGATACGTTATCTGGGCATGTATCTATATCTGAATAGTTGTGCCGTGCATGTGACAGTAATGTTTGTTAGAATTAAGCTCTTCTAGGACCAGTTTTAGCAATTGACTTTTGAAAAGGTATCCTCGTGAGGCTTTCCTCCTTCCCTGTATACAAATTCACAAACAGATACTGCTACAGCACTCACTAGCTTTTGTCATCACAAGTCTAGGGGTGGAAATGCACTGTTTGTGGACCTTTGTAGTTTTTTGTGTTATGTGACAGAAGAAAGCTTTTGCAATCACCCCAGGATATTTTGATCACCAACCTTCAGAGCTGTGGATAAACATGATTTTCAAATTATATTGTCTGAACATAGGCATTTGAAATTGGGCTACTTATTTATGTGCCTAACTTTAGGCACCTAATTTAGAAGGGATTAGCAAGGTTTCCTAGCTAGCGCTCATGGCAAAAGTAAGGATCGTTTCACTTGGGGACTTTAGCAGACGACAGAAAAAAGTAAACAACATACAGCAAAAACCTACTTTATTTAATCAATATTCATTATGACACAGACTCTAAAGAGAAAGGGAATCTTTGCTGCCCCCCCCCCCCCCCCTTAAATATATATATTTTTTTATATATATTGTTTGTTTGTTTTTTAATTCCTGGGTATTTTAGGTATTTCAGGTGCTAAAAATACCAAACAAAATACCAAACGCACTCCTACGTGAGTGAGTTCTCAGGCATGTGTATCCACTAGTCTTAATTCTGCCCATCTTGATTTCTCTTTAGATTTTAGCACGTGTTTGATAGTTGTTACACATAGGTACCTTTTGCTAATGTAACCCGAAGAGAACCTACTAGGTTTTCTGATACTACCTTTCAGTATAGAACCATCTCAGCCTCACAAATGAACAGAACTGTGATAGCTTTGGTGTACAGAAGGAACTGCATTTGTGGAACCCTGGGTGTAGTGTAAGTTTGGAAACAGCCTTGCTTATTGTACAAAATCATTAGAAGCGCTGTATCTGGGAAACACAAGAAACTCGAATGGCTAGGTGAAAGTGAATAAAAATGAGGAGACTCACAAACTGCTTTTGCTCCAGGGCTGGTTTTAATGAGTTTGTCCCTAATGAGTTGTCCCTGCAACTAGCTTCAGGCCTAAACAGATGAGGCAGGGGTTCTGCTAAATTTTTGATGGGATTTGCACTGGTTTTATGAGAAAGCAAGCAGTAGAGAGTGCAAAGTTGTGTCATGAATCTTTTAGGAGACTGGATTGTTGTCCGTCTTGTCAATAGGGATTGTAAGACCTGATTGCTAATAGAAGACATGCCACATGCTTGTTGTACTGACAAACTTGAATAAATAAGGTAGCATATATGTCAAGGGAAGATTTGGTTTGTCAGGAGCAGGGACTCGATGACCAATATATGAAGCTTTCTGAAAATTACTATCATCATACATTATTGAATTGGTTACTGAATGGTGGTGTTTGCAACCAGGTATAGTCCTTTACAGAAACAGATTGTGTTTGGATACAGGCAGTAAGGCTTACCATGAACCATTTTGTATGCGTTCTAATGCAAAGACGGGTGGATTAAAAAATTCATTCATCTTTTGATGCTTTTATGTTCTAAGGCTTGTATTGGTAGATTAATTTTATTTTTAATTATATGGATTTCTATTTGTGTTTTATTACCAGTTTGTTAGTTCCAGAAGTAAAATAGAATTTTTATTGCGATTCTCTCAGTTTGAGAGATTCTTTTTGATATTTGCGATAAGTCTATTGTTAACATGAAGAACTATCAACAAAAGTATTTCTTAGGCTTGACTTATCCAACAAGATTTTCCTAGTGGCTTAGGTGGTTACAAAAATGCATGTTAGCAGCTTTATTGCATATAGAAGAGTGCTATTTTTCTCTTCCATAGTTACAGATGCGTTGCACCCCCCTTGGTCATTTAACAGATGTAAATAGGCCTTGCTTTCCTGAGCTGCTTCTGTAGAATTTCACATCAGCTTTTGACAGTCAGGCTACAGTGTGGAAGTTTGTCTTAGATTAAAATCTAGTAGTTTACAAGTTTTGTTTCCACTGTGTAAAGTGTTATTTGGAAAGTGTAGGAAAAACATAGCTTCTTTGAATATTGATATTTTTTAGGTCAATTAACTTCTTAAGTTGTTCCTCAAGTGTAGTTTGAATCCTTATGCATCATTTTCTTTAAAATAAAAGTACAGGTCCATGATGGAGGGAAGATAAATACATAAGCTTGGGTTTTACAAAACTAAATTAAAAAGCACTTGTGGGGAATAAAAAAACCCACAACAACTAAGATATTATTCTTTTAAAATGGTGTTACTCCATGAAGTTTAGCAACTGATTAACAGCTGCATTACAAATTTCTCATTTTTGTTAATAGGTGTACATAGCAGAAACATTCAACAATGAATTTGAAGATTATCGTGTTCGTATATATTGATCTGGCTCCATGGTATTTAATTAATTGACATACAGAGTCATAAGTGTGACCAAGACTTAGTATGTCATGTTTCTGTTCTTTCAGGTCTTTATTTCTTGAAACATAACATTTTTCCTATGCCGTGTTTTAATTTCATGCTTTCTTTTTTCCTGCCGCTACTTCTTATTTCTCCCATGCATATATTATTTTTGCTGCTTCTCTCTCCTAATCTAACTCTCACTTATTTCTTTTTCTAATACTTGATCTTTATATGGTATAATAGAATGAGGAAAACGTCTGTTCGCATCAGCAAAAGCTGTACAGAGAATGGCTAAAATGGCTTGTCAGAAGTAGTGGGGAGGACAGCAAAACTTGTTAACATAAACCTGTGTCGTATTACAGGAGAGAAAATAAGTCAAAATACGTTCAAAGACTATGCATAACTAAAGCTTTAATAAATGAAAAGATTCATAAAGTGAACTCCTTAAAAAAACATTTGATATGGCATCAAATAGAAATGACAGGTCCATGAATCAAATGAGATGATGAGCATCTGAATCAAAATTTCAAATTATTTCTTTCCAGTGTTAGGAACGGTGTTATCTTTGTTGAATACCAGAGTACTCCACCAACAATTTTTCTTACCAGGATTCTAGTGAACATTGTTTCATAAAATGTTTGAAGTGTAGCAATATTTCATTTTGGTCTGCTTTCTAGGTTTTTAATAAATGGTGTATACCTTCTGCTATCACCATCGCATTTTAGAGCCTAAGTCAAGAAGAAGACTTCCAAAAATATTATTTCCAGGAATTATAATAGGTCAAATCATGTTGCTTAACTGTTCTTCCTCAGATATCCTGATACTTTGCAAGTCTTCAGCCTATTTTGTCACAGCTCTTTCCACCTTGCCTCTGCTGTGTCTGCATTTGTTGTTCTTCACAGCTAGAAATTAAACCAAACGATTTCTGCTGCTTATGCTACGTGTATGTGGTACTATAAACAGGAACTGAATTTAGGAGATTTGGGGAGAACACTGTTTTATTCATTCAGATAGATAACTACTTTGACTGAAGGGAAAGTCTGCCTCTCATTTTAAAACTTAGAATTTTCAGCTCTGTCTCCAAATCAGTTTGAAAAGCCTTGTGGGAATAAAGCTCTTTTAAATTTTCTCTGGTTCAAAAGCAAAACAATGGGGAGAGGTAGGTGTCATCACAGATGTATTTAACACTCTCTTCAGAGACAAAAATAAATTATTTTAGATTAAAGAAAAATCCAAAGTTAGGTTTTCTGCTGGTCAGGTCATTTCTGAAGACAACTAAAATAATAAGCTTCTATTGCTAATTTTGATGAATATAATTTCCTCAGTGTTTTCAAGTACTGCTATTAGTCAGTCTGAACAGTAAAGATGATAAGCAGAGGGGGAAGTGTTCAGTACATTCTCTAGGGGAGCACAGTGTCAGCTGCTCTGAAGGACATAGACTGTAACCATACTTCAAGGGAAAAAAATTCTTCATTTGCGTTAGACCTACTTTTGGAGGAGTTGATTAAAGAAGGGAAGCACTTTGGATTGTTCGTTCTAGTTGCACTGTTGCTTAATTTCGTACATATAGATTCGTATTCAGAATGTGATAGGTTCCCGTTACTTTCAGTAGTGCGTGCATTTATGTGTTTGACAGACAAGTTTCTCTTCCCTTACTGGGGTAGATGGTTCCTAAGTATTTGTGGTTTTCCTGAGAGATCTGTGGGGTTCACTTTTGGGCAGATGTGTATCAGTTTTTCATTGCAGAATCTGCAGCTTCATCAGGAAGAATGTATGTGAAGCTTTTGTTGAAGCTTTTGTCACTGGTGACATGGGGAGTACCCTATTATTTTTGGTATCAAAAATAAATCCTCTTATCTTCCTTAACAGTTTTCACAAAGCCAAATTTAGATACCGAAATAAATAGCCAACGTCAGAAGAGTCGATGATTGTCAAGGGTCCTAGTCCTTTTTAAAAAAATTTACTTTTCCAGGGCCTAAACAGAAACTTGAAGCTAAACTGTGTTTTGAAACCTGGCCTTTATTTTGAGGCTGACTGAATGAAGATGGGTTTGCTCATTCCCAGCTGAGATAAAAACGAGGTTTGCAAACTGAAGGTTGTTTTCTCCAATTGCTTGAGTTTTCTATGTTTTGTTTTTCCATTTGTGTGAGAAATGGATAGTCTTTGCCTTTTCCCATTCCATCCTGAGATGTGGTTGTCATCCAGACAGCAGGAGAAATCAGTGCTTTGCATGCAATGCTAGTTATTTTAGTACATTCTTAAATTAATTTTAACAATAAAAAATATGGGGTTCTGTAAGTTACCATATTGTATTTGATTTAGAGGTACAATATGAAGACATGATTTTGCACTCTAAACACTAAATAGATTTAGGTTTGGCTTTTTGATGAACTTTGTTTTCAATCAGAAGGAAAAACTAACCATTTTCATCTTAAGTCCGGGACTGGAAACATGACAGTAAATTCCTTCCTTTTCTCCCTTGCTGCAGTAAGGCTGTAACTGTTGGCCTTTCAGGTACACAGTGAGACTTCTTCTGTTCTCCTGATCAAGACAGAGTTGAGGAAAAGGTAGGCAGGTGCTTTCCTAGAAACACATGAAATTATTTTGTATGACCAGTATGAATGCCAAATGTACATAGTTTTACAATAATTTACAATATTTATTATCCTTCTTTCATATATTTTTGTCCCTCAGTGTTAGTATCTTTTAAATACTGAATGCTTAGAGGATTTTCCTAAAAATTAATTAATTGAATAAATATATATATGCATACGCACATGTGTCTGTGTGCGTGCATGCTAGGTTGTGTTCTAGCTTGTATTAAATTTAAAGCAGTATAACTTTGGTGAAGTTAGGAGAGATTTGTTTCACATGTAAAGATTTTCATGCTGTAGTTTTCTTTTGTACGTTTAAAGTGGCTCATGGCAAACTCTTGGACTGACAACACAGAAACGTTGTTTGTCTATCAAGTAGGTTGGCCCAGAGTGAGTTTTTCTCCTTCTCCAAACCAGCTTAGTTCAGTGTTCTCACAGGACCTCTTCAGCTAATCCCATTATGCTATGCTCAGTTGCTGGCGTTTCTACCCGGAGAAATGCACAGAGGAACTGGAAATTTGTATGTAATTTTAAATGTCTGAGGGTACGGATAGTGGTCATCAGCCTCCTTCAGAAATATCAAAGAGCTGGTTGATTCACTTGATTGTCTGAGTGAAGCAAGAACATAGGAAAATTTGAGTAATGGATCCGAGTTTCTCTTGGTGAGTGCTGTTTCCAGCATTATTCCTTGGAAAGTGTCAGTTTTATGACACATCATGAGGTATTCAAATAACCCCGTTTTTTGAATAATAGTAAAAATGAGTGTTGTGATACTGATTATGAAATTAGGTTTAACAACTTGATTAGCTAATTTTCCTTTCTTCCCTAGAAACAGGCTCACTCAACAGTACACTGTAAGCGTGCTATATACTCCATCACAGCCATACACAGGCTGTACCAAATCCTTATCTGTTTCAGCTGAGACCACTGGCCAGACCTCCTCCTCACCTCCCAATTCCCTAATCTAATCTAACTCTGTGGGGTTTATGGGGGTTCATTTAAGCAGCAGAAGCTGTGCTATAATTGTTACATGTGCCAGCAGCGATTTGTACCATCTGGGTATGAAAAAAGAGGCTAGTACTACCACAGAGAAAGATCTTTATTCTATTACTAAGCCAATATAATTCAAGAGCGGCTGCAGAGCAATTGGAAACTGAGAAATGGGCAGCTATGTAGTTATAGTGAAATGTCAAAGTATAATGAAACAAGGGAAATGTACTGCTTCATGATATCAGCCAAGTTACAAGCAGGTGGCAGCAGTAAATATGTATATAAATAACAATATGGATGAAATGTCACGGTTTCCAGCTGGCTTTGTAAAGGCATTTCAGGAATATTATACTTAGAGTAACAATGTAGTTTGACAATTTAATACAAATATGTATCACTTCAAAATGCATATATTTACATTAAGGGCTTAGGTATCCTCAGGTTTTATCACACTTAAAATTTAGTTTCTGGCCCTACCTTTGGTTAAAACAGCATAATAGTCTGTGAAATCTCAGCCCATACTGTATGTTTTATGGCAAACTTGCCTCCATCTGACACCTTGTTATTCCACATAATGACACCCACAGTATTTTCTACCTATACATTTTTGAAAACGAATATAGACTAAGACAATTTGTGTATAATGTTACAGAACTATATGTGAAGACCTGTTTCCATGCCAAGCCTGTAAACTTACTTATGATGAAAAATGCAGTCAAGGTCTTTGCTGGCTGTGACAGAAGATCATACAGACAGACCTTTCAAACTGGAGAGCAAAAAAATTTCAGTATGCTCTTTAGGATGTTTCAGTTTCAAGCCCAAAGTTCTAGCTTCCACTATCAATTCAATGATATTATTAGCTTTGAAGAAAGAAGTTCTCTATGATCAACATTATAAAAGTTTCACAATAGAGACCATCAAAGAAAAAAGAAGAAAAAGCATTTTAAAATAGATTTATTTTTTTTATTATTTTTTTTTTTTTTGTATTTAACATGTGGCAGTTCATACTGCTTTCTCTGAAAGAGTTCTGATGGAGTCAAATGCAGGAGGAGGAAGAACTCTGACATACATTTCAAAAACTTTCAACTCAAGTATACATAGTTAAGTTGTAAGCAGCCAGGAAGTCACAAATTGATTAGAAAAAGAAAAGTAGATAATAATGAAAATGACCTCTTAATAAAGCCTCTAAAGCCCAATGCATTAACAGTTGTTAAACAAAGCTTGTGTTTTATTTGCTGAGTAGATCCTTTAGAGAGCAGCACTAGCATTGCCTTGGGCTCCATTGTGTGTCCTGAAGATAAAGAAACTTATTATGTTCACATTTCAGCATTTTGCCAGCTTGAGATGAACACAAGTTACTGTGTTCAACGTAGTGATATTATAGGGATAAATTAGACTTCTGCCAAGAACTAGGACATTATGCTCCAACTCTAAGACTTTTATCAATCAATACTTTTGAAAGTGAAATAGTGAAATTATGAAGTTCTTGGAACTAGAGATTACCAATCCGCTAACAGCAATTAATATAGTAGGTGCTGATGGGTTACAGACTGTGATTGCCAAAATCAACTTAAAACCGGTTACTGAGTTTTTATAACTAAAGCAAATCGCCTTATAATGCATAGTCACTTAAGCACATCTGTTACGTTGATGTATCACTAGTTTTATGGACCTGGATTAATTCCAGAGTAAACAGTGAGCACTGCTGAAAGGCTGTAAACATAGATACAAGTCATTCATCTAGAAATCCCCAAGCATAATTTGCCAACGGGCGAAGTGCCTCAAGTATTTTATCCTTTTTGATGTAGCAACATGCTAATATTTTTCCATGCTGTAATACTGGGGATGATGGGGGGAGTAGTAGTAAGGTTATTTTTCTTTCATTACTTATAGTTAAATTTGCTTCCCTCTGATATTGAAGTACTATCAATCCTAAAGTTGTGCTACAAATTTATGAAATGTTATGAATTTGCTAACAGTGAAATCTACAGTTTTCCAAAATGAAAGTCGTTCAATGTACAGGTACCCAACAAGGTGTGTATATATATGTTCTAAAATTAACTACCGTACTTATAGCTCCTTTTCATAATCAGATGTGTCCATAGATCAGAAGGATCACAGGGTCTAAAGCTATTAATTACATTTGAACTGTATTTATCTGATTTTAGAGTCTTTCTAGCCATCTCAAAATCTGAGAACAATTTGGTTTTTGAATTGAACCTTTCATCTTCATTCCTTTTGTTTCATCTTGCGGCCTTTGCTTTGACACAGAAGAAATTATCAGGATTGTGAAGATTTTACATCTTGCTTTCAGTTAGCAATACCTTGCTCTTTTGGTCATGGTATTGTTAAGACGTTACGAAGAGATTAAATTTTTGTTCAGAAATTCACACACACTGGGAACAAGTTCAAAACTGCAAAATGAAATTTTGTGGGGTTTTTGTCTTGGTTTTTTTTTTTTTTGTTATTTAATGCATGCTAATACTGAAAACATATCCTGAGATGTAGAAATGGTTACATCTCAATGTTATCAACTCTTTATTAAATTGTGGTAGGTAAGCCCTTTTGTTTTGTTCTTTTTTTTCAGTGTTCAGAGAGTTCATAAAACGTTGCTAGGGTTTGAACTCTTTTAGTCCAAACAACAGCAATTTCATTTGCCACTGGTACCTATCAAATACAAGAGCCGGGAAGTTTCTGTCTTTTCTATATTCAGGCCCCCAAATGATAGCAAAAGACAGCTGTGCAATAAATGATTTCAGCAGGTCAGTGCCACTACATGGAGAGTGTAACTGACATTACAGAAAAGAGTTTTAAACTGTCTAATACTAAAGAGGCATAAAAATCTTGCTTGTCTAGAAATGTTTCAATATAAGATATAAGAGATGAAACAACAGGCAATTACTACTGAGAACAAAAGGCAAATCCAAGTGCGTTTATAGAGGAACTTATTTCAGCAGTCCTGATACAAATTTAAAAGACTAACCTTTTACATATGGAAATAAATCCCTGGATCATCATAGAAAATGTAAAGGTGGCCAAGTGGGAAAGAGAATAATTCTTACTAAGTCAGATGCCTTCTGTAAAACTAGGGTGAGGAAGAGCTTGGAATTTATACAAATTAATATGCAACAATTCCAAAATTTCATTTCCAGGTGGCACCCTTAAGATGAAAAGGAGTTTGCGTAGGAGAAAGCTAGCTCCAGTTTGTTGAATGTCATATGGGAATTATTCTATCTTGGGTAAATGCAAACTAAAAATAGTGAGTTCAGCCTAGCAAAAAATGAGGAATAAGTAATTTAGGTTTAATTATAATGGCATTTTCTTCTGTTGTTAAAATAATCAGGATAAATTTATTGTGCAACTTCCCATCACTTCTTAACTTGTATCGAACATCTAGATCTAAATATATTGGAACCATGCCTAAGAAGAAGAAAAGCATGATGTCTTCTGTAGAGATCAGTTTGGGTATTTTAGTCTAGGGAGAGATGTGGACTACAACCTTGCACCCAAGCAATGTAAAAAAAAAAAAGCAATTTAGAGTCTGAATTCAGAATCTGAATCTTCATAATGTTAGGTAGAAGAATCCTCAGGTATCTAAAGACAGTGAATTTTAGGAAAATTTGCATCGTTATCTTAAGTCCAGATGTTTGTTACATTATTTGTAATAGCTGTAGGTCATGAAATATCAAAGAAATTTTGATTTTTAAGAATTTATTTATTTTTAGGATTACATAACTTTGATATCAGTGATCATTATTTTTCATTGTCCCAAATCTTGTCCAGGAGGGTGTTTTTTGTCTCGCATTCTGAGGAAGAAGAGTTAATGTATCTTTCTGTAGAATTTTATGCCAGGTCCACAAAACCTAAAATTATTCTTATCAACAGGGAATTAATTGAATTGCAATAAATAGGCAGATTTTAGTCCAGTTCTTAACGGACATATATTAATCATTTCGGAGTGTCATTGTCTTCTATAACCTACAAAAGCTGTGTTGTAGATGATTCTGATACAATCTATGCTTTTAGGTGCTCAAATTTAGCTTTGTAGTTTTCTATATGTCATACCAGTATATCATTTACATGGATAGTCAATATTATACTGGGACAAATACAGAAATGACAATCGGGCACTTCTGCTTTTGCCTTGGCAGATATGGTATTTAGGGTATAAATAATAACTAAATAGCGTGGTTATATTTAGCTGATATATACTGTACTTGCTAGTTACTACTGCAAATTTTGTAGCTTAGAACCTACTTCCAACATCTTTCAAAGCTACCAACTGAATACAGCCGCTAATATAAAACTACTGGAGTGGAGATTCTTAAGTGTCATGAATTTTTATCTGTTTATATGATATTTTTATAACTAAGTATTAAATAAGACACTAACACTTGGAATTCAGTTTATATGAGTGCAACATACAGATCAAAAGAGAAAATGCTCTCCTTAAAGGACAGGTCATTGCTTTTTCCTAGGAAGTGATCAAAGCTTGCTTCATTGAAACAGTGGTTAAACACTGCTGCAGCATGCCGATGCTTAGTTTTCTTTTCTTTTCCATGTCGTTTTGCTGTATCCCCTACAAGGACAGTGAAGGCAGACAGCTGAAGGACCTCCTAGAAGAAAGGACAGCATGTGTGGCAGAATTCCCCATGAGGTTCCATCACATTTGGTTTAAACATTTCATATTCATCTTGAGTCTCTTTTATGCTGGTTTTATGCTGATTATACCTAGAGGCCATTAAATGTTATCAGATACTTTATATTTGCAATTTTGAATGCAATGCATGGTATGAAATTCTTTTAAAGGGGCATGTTTGACATGGAGCATGAACATATTAAAGTGAATGTACTTTCGTAAACTCGTAGAGGTTGAGGTCGTCTTTTTTTGCTCTTTTAACTCTCAACTGCTGAATGTAGCTTATGGCTCTGAGGTAGGGAGGATGAGGTAGATTTTAAAATATCCATTCCTGTGACTTTTGCTTTTGCTTTTTTTGAATTATAAAACCACAAAAGTTCATACAGATGATCATGTTTGTTCAGGCAGTCCTAAATATGATTTTAAGGAGTATGCTTGGAAAATACTTGGAGATCTACATCTGATCTTCTGTTTTATTATGTTCCCCATAACTGATTAAGTTGACATACTGGAAATATGAAGTTAAAATAGAAAGGAGTACTGAACAGAGTCTGATGTGGATAAGCTGGTGTAATGTTACTGAGCTTTCACTGGAGAAAGATCTTAACCTCTTCATGTATAAGATAAATTTTCTTCTGTGGAGAGAGAGAACAGCATGTTTGGACTACATGTGAAAATAGAAAGAAAAATTAGATTGGGAGAATTATAATCTTAAGAGCACCTTGGAAACTATAATCCTGACAACATACATGATAGAGCTGTAGGTAACCAATATAATCTTTGTTTCTTTGAGGAGAAGAGATAGGAATGTGCTCTAGGCAGTGCAGTCGATCAGTGTAAGAAACAGTCTGAAAATTCTGGAGTCCTTCACTTTTTCCATGCCTGTTTGACCAAGACTAGCCCTTCTTTAAAGCAGAGGATATGAAAGAATATGCAGATGCTCAATATATTATTTTCAAGTTGTTCTACAGCAGAAACATAAAATAAAAATGATCTGGAGGTTATTTCTATTATGTGGGTAGTGTACACCATTAGACAAAGTGATCATTTGAATGAGAATTGCTAGTATACTAACAAATCCTATTTAGGATTTCAGAACTGCTAGAGCAAGTCCTAAGGAGTTAAAACCCTGGGAAGCCATAAGTAGCATTCCACAAGTTAACCTGTTTTAAAATATTTTCAATAACTTTTGAAATCCTATTCTTTAACATTGAGAATACTTATGGGATTGAACTTTCTGGAGTGCAAATGTTACTACTATGATATGGTCAAATGTCTGGACCAAGAGAGGCATTCGGTTAACGTCCATAAATGAGTGTTACTGGATCCTACTTTCATGTGTGCCCTTGAAGAGCTGTGTGGCCCTGGACAAATTGTGAAACCTCTCCATGCTTCACTTCCCCATCTTTGAAATGGGTGTAATGTAGTTTATTTTTTAAAAAATTAAGGATTCTCAGCAAAATTAGCACATACTCAAGGTCTGAGTGATCAGCTCTGGCAACCCACGCCAAGATGATTTAAGGCACTTCTGCAGCTGATTTTGTGCCCGACCTCTCTGCCAAAAATTACTGCCCCTCTATAACAAAGTTCATGGAATAGGCAGCATACACACTGTTTAACACTGTGTTTATACCCTTGGACTATTAACTCGAGGTGCCATCATTTTCACTTTGGTTGAGTAGTGGCCACACCACCTATTTTTCCAAACTTGCTTTCGAAGTAGATCAAGAGGAGGAGTGGGTCAGACTGCTGGGAGCAGGCAGCAGGCTCCTAAATCTCCCCGGCATGAAACCTGGGAATGCAAGAGTCAGCGCTGTCCGCTGCCTCTGTTCTGTGCGCTGCATGGAAGGCAAATGCACTCAAATGGCTCTGACAGAAGTTACATCGTTGTGATAGCTGACTGCTAAACAATTTGATAATTTCAGGTCTAGTGAAAGTTGAATAAAAAGTGGTTTGTGGTGGTTTGTTTTGTTTTGTTTTGCTGTAAAACGGTGTAAATGTAGCACACTTCAATTGTCGTTGAAGAGATTTTCTCATGCTCTTCCTATGAATGACAACATACACTTGATAGGCATTCAGCAACCAGGAAAAAGAAACCTGTAAACCAGAAAAGTACAGAGTGGGAATCTGAAACAGAAATGCTGTACCTGTACTCTTCTTATAAATGAGCTCTTCTTGAAAACTTTTGTAGACAACTATAAAGATAGAAAGACATATTTATATTACAAAAGCCAGCAGGAACCACTTTAAATCATACATAATTATTTCAGTAAAATACTAAAGTAGTGACACAACAGTGTTCTTTTGTAAAATTAGTAATATATAAGGCATTTGGTGCAGGTATTTGTGTTACCGTTATGTTCAGAATATATGTATCTCTGTTGGTGTATGATGGCAGTGTGATCTTGTAGAGGAGCAGGTTTGCTTTTCACTGTTGTGTGCAGGTTTTGACGTTGTGGGGAAGGAAAGGATTTTAAGCTTTTAAAAGTGAGGGCTGAGAAATCTGAGTTTTCCTACTTTCAAAGTTTAAAATTACAAATTATATAATTATTTGAAAAATAAGGGAAACATCATTAAGCGACATTTTGGAAGTAATGCTGGCTTTACTTAGTCTTGTGAATATTCTTATGTTCTGTTTGTGCCCTTTTATGCAAAATAGATTTGCAGGAATTAAACACACAAAAGAATTCTTTCCTTTTAACTTACAAACTCTGTTAACAAGCACAAAAATGCAGTAGTGCTGTTACCACCCACAAACCTGAATCTTTGTGTGATAGATTCTGTTGGGCTATTTTACTTTTGGAGAATCTTTCATTTTTCCTGCTTGTTGTATGCCCGCCATTCCTTTACATTCAAGGATCATTAACTTTAGACATGTTCTTAACTGACGTCTTCCCTAGATATTAGGAGTTTAGAGTTCTCACAGTTGTAGTACTTCACATTGGATGTAAAGGTAGACAGATAACATTGTGTCACACCAATTTGGTTTTTGGAGTTTGACTTTGGAAGTGAAGTATTTAGGGACTTAATTCTGATTAAGTAAATGAGAGGCTGTTAACTCTGAAGTGCTTCATACAATTGAAAGCTTCAATTCTGGGCCCTTTATTTTTACCTCCATTTCCTTCTGGATTTTTTTTTTCCCAAAGGTTTCTTGGAGCAGTTACCAATAAATCTTTGTTTCTCTGGTGGCTGATGCATCTCCAGTTGACCACCTTTACTTTCATTTGAAGTCTCCAGCTCCACCCTTAAATCTAATACGACCATTCTCAAGTACACATTCAGGATGCAGAAATGCCAAACTAGTTGAATGGTTCATTGATGGAGATACATCCCTCCCTCTGAATGAAGGGTGGGACTTGTCCATTTCAGTTAATTTCTCAGGTTGATGTCTGAGATTAACAGCAACTGCCAATCAGTATTGACTTTCTGGTATGAAAGACAGCTATCTCCTGAACAAAACCATATTCAGGTAATTAAGTAATTTCGTCCAGACCAATGGCCCTGGTATATTGCTCTTCTCTTTCATTTTACCACCATTTCTTGCAGTGTCTTAATACTAAAACATACATTTTATTTATGAACTAATCTATGAGAATGTTACCCTTTATAAAATTTGGCAATATTTGCAATGAAAAATTCATATGCTACTTTTTCCCCCACGTTGTATATAGCGCTTCTCTTTGCAACCCCAGGTTATTACGATAGCATAAACCTTTGAACTGGTTAACAAGAATTCAGCCTAACTAGGTTAAAATACCTTTACGTTAGGTTTTACCTTTTCCAAGCAGACCTAGTTTACTCTCAGCCTCATAAATACATCACAAAACTGTGCTGAAGTGGAAAGAAGGTAACAAGCTGTGTTTGAAAGCTCTAGGATTAAGCACATCAAACAAAAAATACTTGACAGATCCTTTGAACATACTGTTGAACAATAAAAAGAATGAAAATATCCCATCTTCTGTACCCTGCGTTTTACCATCATAGGTACATGAAAGAATATACGTTTTGCAAATGAATTGAAATAAGATCCTATGTGACCTACCTTAATTCTAAACCAAGTTTGAAACTTGTTTTGATTAAAATAGTTAACAGTATGCCAGAAGACTTGCTTGCAAGTCTTCTAAAAAGGAGATAATTTTTTTTTTCCATAGCTTTATAGAAAAATTAAACGTCAGGCCTTGCATCATTTATATCAATTTACAATCATTGTAGCATCTATTAGTCTCTTGTAGCCATTTACATTCTATTTTAATCCAGAAAGAGAACTAATTTTTAAATACTACATTTTGACTTACACTGTGCTGATATCCTATAGGACCTTTCTGGAAAAAATTGTGCTTGTAGATGGAACAGCATGAATTCTTGATATATTAGTGCTAATAGTCTATTCTGGAACAGTCACTTAACCAGTCAGCAGCCTATAGGCCAATCCCTTCCTCATTCCTTCTCAGCTACACAGCTCCGTTAACTGAGAGGAAGTATCTTTCCTTCTTTAGCCTGGAAACAGTGTTAGCAGTTTGATGTCACTACTAATATGTTTGCAGTTGTTGTTTTACTTCTAATCTCTGCAGGATTACAGATTTCTGGTAGATTCACATGGCAGCAAATCCTCCTGCAGTACTGATTCGTGCTGTAAGGGTAACGTGTTCTCCAGAAATTAGGCGTTCCCTCTTTACATTCTCATTCCAACTGAATGCCACAATAGCTAATGGCACTTTAGAGAAAGCAGCAGTATATTAGAAAACAACTACTTGTTATCTGACCCAGTGGCACTTTTGCAGGACTTCTTCTTGCAAGGACCAATATAGCCCTAGAGTGACTGTTTGCTTCACTGCTGTCATTGTCATGATCCAGATTTTTACTCTCATTTTCATCCTGCTTTTGAAGTCAGTATACTTCACAGGACAAACCCATGGATTCTGCAGACTGAGAACCACCAATAAATTATGTAGATGAAACATGAAGGCTTGCAGAGAAGCAATGAAGATAAAGATTAAGATGTAATGGAATAATTACAAAATAGACCAGCGGCTTTACAGTCTATTTTAAACTGGGTTGGGGTTTTTTTTTGGTGTTGCTTTTTTTTTTTTAATTTAATGGAAGTCATAGTTTATCTTTATTAGTCTTCAGATGCTTAGTCCTACATACTAGTTTATCCATTTTTGCTCAATAATCAAACAACATGTAAAAGAGAAGAGTTACTCTCTAATGTGTTTGGCTTGTGAATAAAGATGTTCCTAGGACTAGCAATAAAATGTTTAATGACAGAGTAAAAGTATAGTTCAAGATAGTGACCTTGTCCTATTGAAAATCAAGCACTTTATAATTTTATTTATTTAATATTGAGTTTGAGAATAATACATTACTGAATAGTATCTTGAAAACCCAAAATCAGATATATTAAAATCAGATACACATGACAAGCAGTCCAAACTTGCTTACCTATTCATAGAGGATACTGTGAAGCGTGGTGACAGTAAGGAATTCCACCACAAATGTGGCAGAATGGGAATAAGGGTGAATGTCCCAGCTTTTTCTGTGAAAAGAAGTTTTTATTTAATATTTATGAATGAAGAGTGTCATCAAACTCTTGATTGTGAATGATGATTAACTGATTCTGTGTGCCCCATCTGAAATTCAGATGTGTTTCACAGCAGTTGAACAAACAGGTCAGCAATATATTTCACTTTTCTGAACATACACATGGGAGAAGATCTGTGTTTGGTCAGTGGTAAATCGTGTATGATACATCTGTAGAAAAATTGTTCTGTTTAATGTGTGTCTGACTTAGTACTTCTTTTGCTTTTATGCCTGGTCATGGTTTTTTGACATGTTTCATAAAACTTGTCATGACATGACCATGGGAGATGCAACAACATCTGCTTATGCTTTTTCCCCCCTCCCTACCCATGAGAAAAAGAATGTCTAGACAAAAGACTTACTGAAGTTAGGATGAGATATCGCTAATGATCCTGAAGTTTCTGTAGGATACCATGAAGTGAGAGCTAAAAGCATAAGGGTTGGGGTTTTTTTAAAGAAACATTTTTAAAGCTGTTGCTTGTAACTAGCCAAAGGGTTACCCTTTTGTAGTGCTTTTATTACCAGTGTACATCATTGTCTATGAAGATTCTTTAAAAAAAAAAAAAAAAAAAAGTAAAATTTGGCAAAACTACATATTTGATTTAAAAAAAAAGTTGCAAACTGAAGATGTTTTTTCTCCTGAATGGGTGAAAAATATTTCAGAATATATTTTTGAATTATTTAAATGTTATTACTGGAAACAAAATAAGTCGTCTATTACAATAAATTGTATGATCTAAAGATATTTGGATGAAAGTTTTTGTAAGATAAAAGTCTTTTGTTCCTGATGTCATATGTAATTTACTGTGAGAGATTGCATCTTTCTGAAAAAAATAACTTCTGGGCTGAGAGGTACCATAAGTCTAAACAGGAAATTGCTTCATTGAAAAACAGAAGGATTTTTAATCATCATGTTTTGGACATAGTAAATATTTAGCCCTTAGGCTTTATTTAGGCTGCTGTGGTGCCACTTTGTACTGTAAAGGATAAACTAGGGGCACTTGCTGATGTTTCTTAAATTTAAGTTTAAACTAAGCTGTCCACATTATTATGATGGAGCAATGGTGGATCTCAAAACCAAAGAATAAGGAGCTGTTGTGGTTTAACCTCAGCTGACAGCTAGGCACCACACCACTGCTTGCTCACTCCCTCCTTCCCAGTGGGATGGGGGAAAGAATCAAAAAAAAAAGTGAAACTTGTGGGTTTTGATAAGAACAGCTTTATAGGACAGAAAGGAAGAAAATAATAATGATGATGATGATAATAATAAAATGACATAGTAATAATAAAAGGATTGGAATATACAGAACAAATGATACACAATGCAATTACACACCAACCGATGCCCAGTTAGTTCCCAAGCAGCGATCCTCCGCCTCAGGCCAACTCCCCCCCAGTTTATATGCTGGGCATGACGTCCCATGGTATGGAATAACCCTTTGGCCAGTTTGGGTCAGCTGCCCTGGCTGTGGCCCTCCCCAACCCCTCGTGCCCCTCCAGCCTTCTCGCTGGCTGGGCATGAGAAGCTGAAAAATCCTTGACTTGTTGTGAAGTAGTGTTTAGACTAACCAAAAACATCAGTGCGTTATCAACATTCTTCTCATACTGAACCCCAAACATAACACTACACCAGCTACTATGTAGGGGTCAATTATATGGAACTTAGTTACTGGGCCTGAAAGTAGCTCATGGTTGCAAGAGCATTCCAGACACCTTTAGAAGGCCTTGAACAGAATAAACAAGAAGACAGGAAAAGAAAGTTCCCAATTAGAAAAACACAGGTGCACATTCCACAATAAAGGGAACTTGGCGCAAACAACCTCAGTTGGGGGGCTTATCTTGGCCAATTGGACTGAGACAAGTTTTGCATGCTCTAGTTAATACAGCCAATTATGTCCTGTGTTTATGCGTGTGTACAGAGTGAGCATAACTAACTGTATCTTATGTTTATACGCGTGAACAGTATCGACATAACCAATCACATTTTATGTTTGTGCGCGTGGACACCAAATGCTTGCATGCGGCAGCCAATCAAAGCTTCTAAGCAACTTAGAGAATTGTATAAGAATGATCAGCTAGGCTCAATAAACTGGTGACTTTAATCATCATATTGGTGTCCTGTCATCGTCTGGGCCCCGCATGGAGTAACCCTAAACGCTACACTACGAGGAAGACGATTAACTCTATCCCAGCTGAAGCCAGGATAGGAAGGAGTATTTCTTATCAGTAGTCTTGCCCTGGTGGCTTTATCAGTCAGGCTCGTCTTGACTAGAAAGACTGACCTGTTCCGCACAGACGGAAGGTTTCAGCGGAGCAGAGATTTGACTGTGCCACGGCCTCCTCTCATGGAACCGAAACCAGTAAATTATACGTTCCAGTGCTGCTTTGAATGAACCTATCTCCTGCTGTGTGCTATTTTTAATTTGCTTGGGCATGCACTCACAAATATTTTCTGTGATCTAGTAATAGCTATTACTGATAGCTTAAACGATTTCAGCTGTTAAATCTGTTTACTATTGAGTAATAGTGTACTATTAGTGTTGACTTACTGTAGTAACTCTACAACCTCCAAAATCTGCTATGGTGGCTATATTTCTCAGTCAAAATAAAGTGCTTTACCTGAGGAAAATCTTCTAAAACACATAGAAAATACGTATCTGAAAATAAGAAACAATTTAAATGAAAAGCTAGTAGTATAGAAACTTTTTTTTTTAGTTCGTAGGTAAATATAGATGTCTTGTTTATTATGATTTGCTGAATAGGTTCCCAGAAGCCTTTCCTACCCTGGTGACCCTGGTCAGTGTAGCTTTCTTTGCTTACTTTGCATATAGAGATAATTTGAATTGCCTGGATGAATCTGTAGGTGTCACTTAAAGTATTCAAAGAAATAGTCTTTCCAGTGCAAGATGTAATTTCTAAAGAGTATTTATCAGGACATTCGTAAAAGTAGGGGTTTAAACTGGAAATAATTCTGGAAAATCGCAATGCAGTGCAAGTTCATCTTGTTGGGGCATGAGGTAAAATTTGGCTTGTTGCCTGAAAATAGGGGAACTCTGAAAAATGAGCTATTTTACTCATTCACCCTAAAGTTTAATCAAATTAATCCAATAGTAAAACCAGTTATTTCTCTTGTGCTCCATCTTCCCCCTCTCCTGCCTTGTATGGTCCGCTGCCTATGGTGCCAGCAAGCTGTGTTGCCTTTCATAATTGCATAGTCCTTTCCTCTCAGGATGGTCATGTGGCAAGCACTGTAACTCTTTATCTAGAAAAGTGGCATTAAAAATGGCATTATGTCTTTTTTGTTTGCCCGTTTTCAGCTCTGTCTTTTATAGTGAATAAGCCGAGAGAAACAAGGAGAGGAGCCAGCTCCAGGTGACTGGCCAGCTGCCTGTGGATCAGCACCAGAAAGTGCTCCACAGATTGCAATTTGAAACCCAATAATATAATGGATAAAGTCTATGAAGCATTTTAAAACCTCCCTTGCTTATAGTGCTGCATTTTATAAGCTAGGTGACATCAAAAGAATTGGTTCTGGCTCAGACCAACTAATAAAAATGGATAAGGCTTATTTTTATGCTGAATATCAGTAAAAGCATGTGCAGAAGATTACATTTAACATTCTGGCTTTTGCCCAGAGCACAACAAAGTCTATCTTATCCCCATCCATCAGAACAGAATTTGATAGGTTTGGAGACCCCAGATTTTTGTCTCCTTCTGTTGAAGCATGAAGCGGCAGCTTGAACTTGCATGTAGATCGTATGAACGTGCCATTGCCTACTTTTACTGTCACATTTCCTTGAACAACTATGAAAAAGGTTGTAAAATTAGGCACATCATTTAAATAGGTATTTTTAATGATCAATACTTAAAGCTGATATAAAGCATTAAAAGTTGTTGTTATATCTTACTATACAAGGAATAATGGAAAGAAATGGAAAGGCTGGCTAATTCCTGAAGTCAGAGAGAACAGCATCTTTCAGAGCCCAGTAAAAATCGCACGTAGTTGTTTTTGTGCCGATACAGCTTTACTTATTGTTAATTTTTCTAGTCACCACATGTTTATTTAAAACTGATTTTTTTGGTTCAGTAGTCCAGCCTGTACCAGCATTAGCCTCCAGATCTCAACAGCATCCTGTTTATTCTGATCTAGCTTGCCTGACTGACTCCCCAAAGATAAAATTCACTAAGTGAACTTGACAGATTCCAGGCTGTCTCCATATGGCAGGGACTGGGCTGCAGCTTCGGAATCTGCCTGGGATTTAAAAGCTGCTCTCACCTTATTAAGATGGCAGCAGTTACATGCAAGTCAAGTTCGCAGGGGCTTGTTTTAATTCTTTTGGCCTCTGCTTGAGACCAATCCATACCATTTTTTGGTGTATGTGAATTAGAGCAGGACCAGGAGGTTGACCTTTCTTTTCCAAACTGTACTTATACCAGCAAGAGATCAGAACTGAAAATGAATCTGTACTTCAGTTATTGACAATGTTTTAAGGGGAGTGTATACAGTTTAGGCTTAGCAGGTGCTAAACAGACCAGACCACAAGAGATTTCTGAAAAAAGTGATGAAACAGTGTGAATTTATTTGTTGCCCTGTCTTACTTCCCTTTTGCCCTTGTATACCAATGCTTATCTGTTGTTTGGGGTTCTTAGCTATTAACAAATGAGTATTATTTTCCTATATTAAAAATATCAAACCTATATTCTGGCAACATCAAAATATTGAGCTTTCCGAACTGAATTGCAGGGACCATTTTTGAGAATTCAGACTGGCTGAGGATCTTTCCCAGCGTGTTTGTGTCTGTGCTGCGTGTGGCAGATAGCCAAAATCAGTCACAAAAAAGGGGTTCTCATAAAGTGACTGAAAATTTTTCAAAGAAAATACTACTGGAAACACATATGCACTATGTGTAAAATAAAATATTAGTATTTGTCCTCTTAATCAGCTTTAAACGAAAGCTTATCATTATAAGATTTTTAAAAATCTTAGTGCTAGAACCATTCTCTCCAATTTTTTTTTTTTTTTTTTTTTTTTTTTTCCAGTTCACACGATTAAAGTAATTTTTGCTGGTAGGTTTAAACAGATCATCCTTAAAATCACAACATTAGCAAAAAAGAATTTATAAAAAATACCCAAAATATCTCAACTGGTTAGTGCTTGTTCTATAAAATATAGACGCTGCAAAAATAGTTTATTAAGAAATAATTTTAAATTAGAGTTACTGTATTGGGATTGATGCAATTGTAGAAATAGTTATCTTTTTCTAAAAAAATAGAAGTAGAGATTTCCACGGCTACTCCTGTTCCTGCCTGACATTGTTTATCAGTAGCACATGCATACTTGAAAAAGAGATCGAGAATGAATAACCTTTCTAAATTTGCTTTGTTATATCTTCTCTGCCTGCTTTTCATAGTTCAAAAGTGGAAGGTAGTGATCTGACGTGATACTTTCAAATTTAAAACAAACAAACAAACTTTTGTGAGTTAAACTTTGCATTTAAAGTAAAAGTGACTGAGTTGGTTAAACAAGCAATGACATGTCGTAATCTCTCCTATAGATTTTGTCCTTTCTTTGAGAAATAGTGATTATATATATTTTATTTTTTTTTCCCCCACCAGATACTTTTTTTAGATTTGGGAGTTTAGTTTTCATGGAGGCACTGAATCAAGCAAGAGTTTTCTGGTTATCTGTGGTTCTTGCCCTTGCATCCTTTTCACAGCAGGAAACGAGGATCTTCTGTTGGGACCATGTAATCAGTGCTGCAGTCTTACCTTGTCTGGAAAGAGAAGCTTGGGAGAAACCCCTGTTCAACATCTTGGTACTTGCTATTTTATCTGAAGCTGTGTGAATCAGTTTGTGAAAACTGTGATTCTTCTCTCAGATACATTACATGTTTAGTTCTTGGGAATCATCTGTGTCTTCCTGAATTGTAGTTGTAATGTTTTTTTTTATCTTCAGTTACTTTGCATTTAGCTGCAGATTAGTTTGCAGCATTAACTAACTTATATGCTTTCTGAGGAAAACTCACTGTTACTCTCTGGATCGTATAATGTAGACCTGTGCCAAAAATTACCAATAGGCCCAATAGAAATTAAGGTGGGAACAACAGGACTACATCATTACCGTGTTTCTCACAATGTATGTATGGGTCTTGTGAGCATTTATATACAAAATGCCCACCGAGTCATTATTATCATGGATGCTCTTACAGCAGATATTTTAAAGGCAAAACTTCAAGTCTCTGAATAAAAAGAGGCCAAATTCCCACTCAAGGATTCATAATAAGCAAATAGGTTAAACTTTTATCTTAGATCTAGTACAATTATCCCTTTCATGACATTCTACTTTCCTACTGTATGTATTACATGAAGGAAGTTTTACAGTCTAGCTGAAACACCAGATACAGGATGTATTAGTGTGTAGGGAGTATCTCTGAGGAAGGAGCCTTTAATGTTGCATTTGCATAAAAAGGCAGGTAGGTTTGATTTTTAACGATACACTGCAGTCAAGTTGTTAAATCTGTTACAAAATTCACAGACATCTGCCTTTTAGAGCAGTTGTAGCAGATAAATGCAGTGCCTCTTACAGACTTGTGTTTTATTTTACTCAAGCCTATTTTAGAATTAAAAGCCACAGAAGTACCTTTTGCTTTTGTTTTTACGTCGTCTTTGTTTTTTCAGATGAATCATTTGCTGCTGTATTTATACATCTCTTGCATTTGTGCAGTGAGCATATTTTTTTTATTAATTTCCTGTTGTATGGACTAAGTAGTAATATTTCTTAATGCCACTGACTTAATGGTAAATTGAAATCCACTGTTTGACTGGACAATTAAATGGCTTCTCCACTAAACCTGGATGTTAATGACCATGGAATGAAATAAAATGAAATGATCGGGACCGGCAGCCGAAGCTCACTCTGTAAACATCTAGATTGGCTGAAGTGCAGTGGTCTATATTTACAGCAGAGCTGGCAGAAGGAAGGGTGTGAGTGTTCTTCATCTGCATGAAGGCAAAGTCTTAGTTTAAGTTGCTGATAAAGAAGTTTGAAGTGATCTTGAAGGTTTTTTTCATAGAAGCTTATGAGGGGAGTCTTCTGGCACTTAAAGGATCGCATGGTTGTACTGATCTTGAACTGATGTTAGCATTGCACAGCAGAGAGCAAAAAGGGCTAAAAGTTTTCAGCACCTCCGGATTAATCTGGAAAATGGCATCTGACCAAAACTTTGAGGGTTTTTTTTTCCTTGTAGAAGGTGGTTTTGGTTTGTGGGGTTTTGTTGTTCTTGTTGCTGTTTGGTTTTATTTATTTTTATTTTTTGCCTGGCTGGATTTTTTTTGTGAGATAGTAATAATAATAAGAAATAGGATAGGTTGGTCACTTCTTGAAACTGGAGAAGAAAATCTCCACGTGTTTCAACACTGATCTTCCCAACATTATTGCAGGATGCAGCATGACTGAACTACAACACACATATAATCAAGATGGCCATTTGTTTATCACAGCAATTTGTAAGATCTGGCATATTTCATTCCCTTGCTTTTTCCATTATGTGTTATTTTTAGAACATCGTAACTTTAAATAGCAATCAGTTTATGTCCATTTATTTAAAATTAAATTGAAGTGGTGCGTCTTTTATGTCACAATGACATGTAAAGTACATATGAAAATTATCAGATCGTAAGGAGCTGTTTAGTAACATAGAACACCCAGGTTTAGGTTATGGTTTACTTTACTGCCATTATTTGTGAACGCAGTCACCTGTAAATGTGACTTTGGCTTTTACTAATTAGGAGAAGGAACCATTTTTATATTTCAGGATGGCATAGGATTTGTACCTGTGCCTGAAATACAGACTTCATTAAAAATTTACAACAAATACTCTATAGGATTATTTGAAAGCTGGGGTTCATGTTCACAAGAAAGGAGCTTCACAAATTATGTTAACATTATATTGGTTTCCGTGAACTGAATTAATTATTCTGTCTCAGCTTATATGGTCAGTGTTCACTCCAAAGTAAGAGCAGGTTGGATGAGGGGGATTGCTTAGCGTGTGCTCCTTCCCACGGAAGGTGTCCTTACCGTGAAGGATCTCTGGCATACAAGGTGAGATTTTTCTTCTTTTTTTATTATACAAATAGAATGCTGCTTTTAAACAGCCATAAGCTGGGATCCTTGAAGGGTCATTGTCTGAGTTTGAACTGTCTTCCAGGGGTGGTCAACATGTTGGTTGTATGAGTAGAATTAATCGTTTTCCAGTGGAAATCCGTTTATCTGTTTCATGTGTAAAAGAAAAAGAGAAATAAATCCCCTTATTCATACTCTCCTTTTAGAGTTGTGCAAGTCTATGTTGTCTGAGTTAGGCTAACACAGAGGAAATACAAGAAATATACCAACCCCTATTGTTAATAAAAAAAAATTGTAAGGAGTAAATAGTAGTAGCTTTATTAGATTGTGTGGTATAGTTTGCTAAATTTAGGCTAGAAAGACCCAAGGATACTGATCAGGGAAGCTTCAGAGTGTTTTCTAAAGAAGCCTAATACCAAGTTGTTTGTGCACACTGTACTAACATCTAATAGAATAGATAGATGATGTGGAGCAAACATGTCCAGATAAGAGCTGTCACTGCTTTGTTGGATACGATTGTACTCATAGGTGCAGTGGAAAGGGCTTAACAAACTGGCTCTTGACATCACCTGAGAGTCCTGCATGTATGTGTTGCCATCCAGCAGAAGAAAGCAGTTCCTCAAAATACATAAGAGTAGATTTGACCAGATTATGGGCCTAAGAAAACTGGAAGGGTCTCCCTAGAGTCAGTGTAGTTGGTGGATGATGTAGTTGGTGGGTGATTACATCATGCAAAGATAGACCCGGGAGCCTCCTTGACCATTTTTTTCAAAGGTTGGTAGTGATGTCTAATTTTCTAGCCAAGTGCATGAGTCACTTTGGTCAGCTGAGTTTGAGAGGAAGAGGGCAGTTTCATTGAGTGCTTCAAATTGTCTGTTGCTTGAAAAATCAAACTTTCATGTTGGCTTCTGCAGCGTAATTTTTTGCAGGCTAGTAATCTCAAGTTGGTTCGAAACAGGAATTTACTCTGTCCCAGTCCGGTAAGCAACTGGATTTACACATTTCCAGTGAGCAGTGGATTAAAGACAAGTGCTGTGCACAAGGAACTGGCCCAGGTTGCCTTCTGTTTTACATTTTTACTTGAATTTTCTCTTCTGTAGAGATATTAACAAAACAGTTCACTATATTTGGAATGCTAATGGCAGTCAAGTTACATCAAAAGAGGGATCTATTATTAAATTGACAGAATGTCAGTGGCAGAAATCAACTATAACTTGTTCTGCATGTCATTAGCTGGAAAAATCACATGCAAATTTTTAACATTGATCAAAATTCCATTTCTCGTTGCTTTTTGCTGTGCTAGACCTAGGACAGAATAAGAAATTAATCTTGGGTGTAATTGGGTACGCAACAGAAATTGCAGTGCTTGAAGCCAATTTTTACCTCAAGAGTAGTTTATGCATTCATTTGTCCTTTAGAAATAACGTTTACCTAAGTTAGTGAAACCTGGGTGAGGCCTTTTACATTTAAAAGAGATTTCCCACATATCTGGTTTTGATTGTCATATCCTTCAGTGTGCTTGTCCAAGTCCTACCCACATGCCACTATGTAAATGAGGCACTCCCACATAGTGAATGTTCTGCACAGAAATCATGAAACGCCTAAGCAGCCTTTTTTTCCTTTTAACAAATGGAGGCCTAAAAAATATTCTAAAAAAAGTACAATTCTGCCCACCAGCTGAGGATTGTGCAGGGGCACCTTTAAAGTATATTGTTATATAAGCTTATAGGAAGAAATGAAGCAAAAATGACAAACTTTTGCTGCAGCTTTAGAAAGTTGCACGTTGCTTGAGATGGAAAATAAACTGGTTTAATTCACTTAACCTACTGATTATATTTAAGTCAATAATAAACCGACACAAACTTACCTGGCAAACCTCTGTATCCTTGACTGAAGAAAACTGCAAGGATAAGACCAGGGTAAGAATCATTTGCTCTTAATACTTTTCCAAAGCATCAGCTACAATTATGTTGTTGGAGATGACGCTTTTCACAGTAGTACTAAAACTGGTGTGTTGATTGTTCTTTAATTTGCGGTTTAATATAGTTTTCATTTGCTTTGCCGGATTAGAGAAGCCAGCTCTGCTATGTTGGCCAACCCCAAAAATGACCAGTGTAGGTCTTTCACGCCTTCATTGCTACCTGCAGAGCTTATTCTTTTGTTGGCTTCTGACAAAAACTTTTGTCAATTGATCCATTTGTGAATGGGTTTTGTGTCCTGTTTCGAGAGCAGCTTTGTTTCAGAGGAGGCTCCAGGAGCTCCTGTATGCATGTTTGTGACGAGAGAACAGTTTAGAGGGGAATTTATAATCTTTGGGGGTTTAAAGTGGTAGATGAATGTAAAAAAGTACATGCATCACAAATTGTTATTTTCTATAAAAATTCTTCATTTAAAACCCAAAAACTAAATCAGTACTATGAACAAAATCCAATATCGTAGCTCAAACAAATATTTTTAAACCCTTCCTCGTTACATTACAATTTAAACTAAACCAGTCATATTAGAAGTTGGATTCTTTTATTTGTTATATTCTTCTTATATTTTGATCTTATTAGTCAAAATGAATTAAAGATGACTGAGAGTTTTCTATTTGATCCTTCATAGTTCAGTGATTGGTTTCCATATGTTGAAATAGGAAACTATTTAAAGCCATCTGTTTCCTTTGGGATTAATAGTATTTTTATTAGTGTTAAGCATTTAATTGATACATTAAAAAAAATAAACTTAAGCTAAATTTAAATTGATCTTTTTGGACATTATTCAAATAACAATATATGTTATATTTTTAAAACTATTGGTCTTTTTTTATTGTTAATATTTGGGATATTATTTGCTTTGGGAAATCATTTAGCTCAGACATGAAAAATAAGTCTGATACGTAAAACTGAACAAAAAAGCTCCACCCTAATTAGCTGAGTGGGATTGTCAGCAATGTATAGGCCTTATTCATTTCTTATGTATAAAAGTAGATGTATCTAATAAATGTGCTGACCAGAAAACAAATTTATATTTCCCTTTTAACATAGCTAAAAATTAAGAAACATTTACTTTATCACTTGAATCAGAAGTTCTGTCCGCTCCTCACTTTTGCTCATGACAGTGCAATTTCACTGCTAAGTTTTGGATGTTACTGATATTATCAGCTTGTTCCTGGGAAAGCCATAAAATCCTGAGTCAGGTCACTTGGCAGTCAAGTGGAGGAGAAAACTGCTTTTCAGCTATATTGTATTGCTCTAAATTGCAAATGTCTTTGTATTTGCTTCAGGTTTTTTTTTTTTTTTTTTTTTTTGTTTGGTTTGGTTTTAATCCTGCTGTTGCACTCTGTGTTAGAATCTAAGATTTATATTTCTTTGACTGTTTAATGTTTTCTTTCATCGTCTTCATAAATAGTAATGACTAGCTTATGTATATCCAGGGAAGTAAGGCAAAAAGCCCTTGAGTGTGCCAAGTCTGAAAAAATTTAAATTAGTGTATCAAATGTTAGAAGAAGAGGAATTAAGGCTCTTATCAGCTAACCATAAAGCGAAGAATCTTTTAAATTCTAACAGTGGTTTGGTAGATAGAGCTAAATCTAGCTTTACTTATGAAAGACAATGGCAGGTATGTGGTTCAAAGTAAAAGGTTTCAGCTTAATGAAAGCTATTTAACATGTTATTCTAAATCCACAGAAAGGCAAATCTTTATTCCAAGGTGTCAATCATTTCTGTTAGGGGAATCCTGCAATTTTGAATGAACATTTTTCTTTTTCTCATTTCTAATTAGCTTCAGCACTTAGATTCCAGAATGCTAGCCTTCAACACTGAGATTTCTAATGGTAATAAAGCACTTGAGGTGGTATTTAATTAAAGTAGAGTGGTGATAGAAAGACCTGAGCGGGACTGAAATGCTAATCCTTTTGCATTGCTCAGTGTCCCCTTGTGATTGTGATTGATGAGTTGATTTCTCTTTACAACTTCATTTGCATCATGTGGTAATACCCACAGGCAGAGGTGCTGTGTATTTCTGGATGAGAGCTCACCATTAGTACAAGCTAATGTGTTAAATGGGGTAGAGGTAGGGTGAAGAGCTCTCTTAGCTCTTAAGGAACCTATTATGTAACTGGTTTATAGTGGGTGATGTGACTCCCCGTTTAAATGCTAGTGCTGATAATATCTTTATCTACTTTTAACTTGAAAATATGCATTCTGCCACCCACGGTCTGTCCTATGCTTTCCCTCTTCTATTTGTCTCAGTTATTGTGTTCAAGTGATCATGCCAGGTAGTGGCTGCTATGAGGAAAGGCTGTAGAGCTTTCTTTGATTCTTAGAGGCAAAATAAATTGGTCAGGACACTCTTAAAAAAACCCAGATACTTTCCTTATTACTAGAATTCCTTGTTCCTGAAATTCTGACTCCAGCTTGAAACTTCTGTAATGGCAGGGCTGTTTCTTGTTTGGAACCAAGAAGTTCCTAGCGGGACGGCCCAAGCTTCTTAGGCTGTCAGTCTGCTTGCACAGAAAGTTATTGAGGCATCACCACTTTGCCCCTCAAAATTGGCTTTCCTGTAAGCAGTTCTGACCTGCTCACATCTGAACGGATCTCCATGTCAGAGTGTAATATAAACATTTCCAACGATTCCAAGTGAGTTTCTACTGGATTAGTATAGTCATATTAGTATAGTATATTTGCTCTGGCAGCAGAGGAAGCCAACAGTATCCTGGGCTGTATAAACAGGAGCATAGCCACTAAATTGAGGGAAGTGATTATCTCCCTTTAGTTGGTACTTGCTAAATTACATCTAAGATATTTGGCCCAGTTTGGGGCCCTCCAATACAAGAAAGATGTTGGTCAACTGAAGTAGGTTCAGCAGAGGGCCCCCGAGATGTTCCTGTGCTGGAGCTCGTGCCGTGTGGTAAGAGGTTGAGGGAAGTGTACTTGTTCAGCTTGGAGAAGAAGAGGCTCCAGTACGACCTAACAGCAGCCTTTCAATGCCTGCAAGGAGGATACCAAGAAGGAGGAGGTAGTCTCTTCACAGAGGTGCATGGTGGGAGGATAAGAGGCCACACACGTAAATGGGAACAAGACGGGTTCCAACTAGGTATGAGGAAAAACTTTCCCCATGAGGACAGTTTAGCATCAGAACAGGTTGCCCAGAGAGTTTGCACAGGCTCTGTCCTAGTGGTTTTCAAAAAATATCTGGATCCAGCCCTGAGCCCCTGGGTCTGATTGCATTAACTAACCCAGCTTTGAGCAGGAGGTTGGGCTAGAGACCATAGCATGAAGAGTGTAATTAAATGCTCTTAAATCCTATAGCCAGATACTTTTTTATTTTTCACAGCCGATACATGTTGTCTAAAACACAATTTAGAACTAATTTTTTCTATTTAAATTGGATAATCCAATGTAGCGCAGATGTGCAAATCCTTAAAATGTTGTCTGTACCCTCTAGGTTGTCCGGTACCTATTGCCTCTCTGTCACTTCAGGGATAGAATTGGTCTAGCTGCCACTTTTGACTTTTACCATTCCTCTCCTGTCTCCTTAGTGAATAGAATGCTTTGACAACCTTTCTGGTTTTAGATCAAAGTATTATTGAACCTAAACAGAAGGGGAGAAATACTTTAAATCCATTAAAATAACAAACAATCTGATGTGTGCAGTTGCATAACTTAAAGTTACCATACCTTCTGTTGAGATTTTAGGCAAATTTCCATTTTCCATTCACCGCTGATCTCAGGTCAACTATTTATTCTTTTGCAGTCTTTCTCCTCATGTGAGTGAATGTGTGTTTTTAAGCTAGCGAGGGCATTTGTTTTTCTGAGTTCACAAGTGTAGACTTTTTCCAAATCTAGTTGCCTCAGCTCGTATCTGAAAATAAATTGGCAAGACGAATGCTTCTTGCAAACAGAATAGTTAATGCATATTTTCCTGATTCGTGGCGAAGGGATATTCCCAAATTGTTCCTTACCTTGCTTGTTTTTCCTAACGATTGCTGTTAAATGGAAGGAGTACCCAGACAGATCACTGCAGAAATGACTGCAGCGCTTTAAGATGCTCTCCAGCTGGAGGCTCACAGTCCTCCGGTTGAGACAGCAAATATATATTATGTGTCCAGGATTTGTCTGATTCAGTGGAGAACTGAGTTGCATATACTGAACCATTTTGGGGTTCAAAAAGCCAAACCAGCTGATAGGGCGAATGCATGTAAGGAGCTCCCAAATTTCTTCTGAGCTTGCAGATGGCGACAAGTTCGGCATTGCCATTTCTTTGTTGATCATCTGACTGCAAAGTGCAGTATATTCATAAAAACAGTACACATCCCAGAATTGAATCTAACATAGTATCTCAGTAACTAGGTCAGACTTGCTGCACCTTTAACTGTGCTTCTACTTCACTGTTCTTGCTCAATTCAGTAGAGTTAAAAAGCTGTAAAAATTTCTGCAAAGCAGAAGCACTGATATGTGAAACAAAAAAATAAGTTCTGCAGAGTATCTTCACGGAACATAGTTATCTCTTAAAAATGAAATGCAACCTTGTGCAAAAATCTGTGCAAATTGCCCTATTACTTCCAAATACTTTCAGTGCTTTGTAATTTACAGCAACGTGCAAAAATTTTGGATTATATTTGAATATAAAAAGTTTGGATTCTACTGAACTTCTAATCCTAGTGAACTGTTGTTCAGAGGAAAGGACTTCTTTGTTGGAGATCAAACTCTGGGTGTCTGCATTTATCTAGCTAATTTCTTGAAAACATCTAAAATTCCTCCTTTGCTTCCATCATCACTAAGAAAACCTTGCAATTTCTGTAGAGAGGCAGTTCCCTTTGTCAGCGATGACCCTGCACAATAAGGTTTCCTGGGAAATAGAAGTTTCATACCTGAAAAAAGAGATTAGTTCAAGACAATTATTTATGAATATTGGTATCTGTTCTCCTACTGGTTTTCAGAAATCTATGTTGATGACAGTTAACCGTGTTAACTGGATTGAGTAGGCTGGAAGTACAAAATGGCACTATACATACTTATGAGTATGTTCACCTACTTCTGATTATTTTTATATTTATGGAAGGTTTTTTTGTGCTTATGAAACCATATGTAAAAGCTAGCTTTCGTCTGAATTCTGTGGGTTGGTTTTTTTTCTAGATTGCAGTTAACATGCAGCTGATTATTTAAGGGTACACACCTGGTAAATGCAGTTGTAGGGGTTTTTGTTAGGGCTGTATTAATTATCCTACTCTAATTCTGAAGTAATTTGTATTTCAAAATTCAGTGTTGCTTGTAGATGAACCACAGGTGATTTCTGAATAAAACTTGACTGAAATTATTCTCTGAAAAAAGGAGATTATTTTAAAAGTTTGCAGACAAATAAGAGAATTTGAGGACATGCAAGTTACAGTATTAACGTGAAGTTTGCATCAGAAAGTTGCATTGCTTAAGGGAAAGCTTACTTTCACTGAGATTCTACACAGAACGTTAGATGCTCTGCTTCTAGTTTTAAATTATTTGCCCTTTTGCTTTGTGGAATTCTACTAAAAACCTCTCTTCATCTAAGGCAATGGGAACCACCATTTAGCTGGGCTATGTGGTTCAGTGCAGGGTTTGTAGTAACTTGCTAATTTATTTGTTTTTCATTATTATCTTAAGTGAAACGGTGCAATGAAGTTGCTCTTTCAGATTCACAGAATGTAACATGTTAGCCAACAAATTCTAGTAGCAAACTATGCTTTTAAATTTCTGGTTTATGTATGTAAGAAATGAAAGCAAAATGTATTCAATTGTTAAAGCCCAAGACATACAGAATCAGGATTTAAGTTCAGGGTATCTTCACCCTTACTCTCACTTTTCTGCATAGAGCAATAGAGACTTTTGCAATGTCTACTGCTTATATTGTCTGACTTAATGTCATATTCTCTGTTTAATTGCAAATATTTTATATCATAATTTGATTGCTTCTGAAGTGTGTGAGAGGTCTTGAGTTCAGGTTAACTGGTGTTCAACCTGTGTTACTAAAATGAGGTTAAAATAATAATCTGAAAAAAATATTTTATAATCCTTATTAGCAAACAACATTTTCAGATTAATTTACTATGCTTCATAACTCCCCACTGAATTTGGTTCTTAGTCTGATAGCATGAATACATATATGTGTGTGTGTGTGACAGACACCAAAATTGAATTTGGTGTGCATTGCCTTTCTTAATTGATGCTATTAGTCACTGCACACCTCTTTATTGCAGGATTTGAATCTACTTTTTCACCTTTGGTTAATTTAAATTAGCTCACTGTTTTGTTGAATTTGGGGTTTTTGGTTTTTTGTTGTTGTCGTTGGGGGTTTTTTTGTGTGTTTTTATTTTTGTTTTTTGTTTTCCCTACTAATTCTTTAGAACTTTAGGCAGTGGAAATATTAATACTTGTATAATTTAAGAATCCATTTTAAACACTGAACATTTTTGTTACCACATGAAGTCAATTGATGAGCAGTGAACCCTTTGTGGTTATTTATACAAGGTGGTTAATATACTTACCACTTCATTAAGACCAACAAATGGGAAATGCCGTAGTTGTGTCAAGTTCCCAAATATCTTTGCATCTTCCAAATCCTGGATTATTTGGCTACAATGGTATCTAGAATAAATGGGAGCAGGCAAAAAAATGCACCAAATTGTACTAGTCCTGTAGCCTCAGATTTCTGCTCAGAATAGTTCACAATTACATTAGGTATTTTGCGTGAAAGTTAAGGTGTATATATGAAGGTCATCCATTGCTTTTCATGTTCATACTTACACATAGTTACTGCGTTACCATGTCAGGTAGCATTTTGCATCTCCTGTACTCTCAATTGTTGTAATAAATATCAAATGGGAGAATCAGATTTTTGCAGGTAGTGTAGAAAGGAGATGCAGAGGAAATAATAAAGGAGGGTATGAACAAGACTGAGGGAGGCAGAGGAGAGTTTAAAAGATAGGGAAAATTAAATCAGGATCTGAATAAGAGAGGAGAATTCACTAACAAGCTTAGTAAAATAAACACAGTATATTTGTAGAGGTAGACTTCTGCCTTTTAGGTCCCTATTTTGGAGCCTAAGTTCTATTTATAGTCTTCATGTCCTCTGAGGTGGATTGAGTCTGCCAAAGTGGATTTTTGACATATGTGCCACTTCACAGTTTCAGTTACTTTCCCAGAATAAAATCCATGTTTCTACATTTTTGTTGTTGTATTTAGTCTCTGGCAGCTGAAAACTGGTTTATTTCTGATGGATTATATAGTGATCATTTTTCATTGTTTTTCAGATAAGCCATTAAACATATGTAGAAAAAGTACATTTCAGTAAAAGCCTACCAAGTTTCTGTGTTGCATTGCTCAAACACCTTTTCTGAAGCACAGTCCTTCACATACCTGATTCTACTAAGGCTGACAAAAATCAGTAGGCATTAGCGAGCTCATAAATTACTGTTCCTTTTTAAATGTGCGCTTAACTAGTAGAAAGCTGATGAAGTTGCTTTCTCGTCCAAAAAATTAGCAACACTCTCATTATCCCTGTTGCTGCTTCAAGGAAAATGACTTTCCTTTTACGTAGGGAGACTTCAGAAGAAAGTAAGTAATGGCCAGTACACATTATACTGTAACTATGAGTTCAGGCATGCTGTGTGTGCATTAAAAAGACAATGGAATAGATTAGTTTGAGGGTATAATACATATCAAAATTGTTCTATACAGATATTAGAATATTAAATAAAAGGAAAAGACTTCATAAAGTCTCATATAATCCCTCTTGGCATGGGTATATGAGTAGGTATTCAGTTTTTTTCCTTTAAGTGTGCTGATATAATTAAATTTAACTTGACGCAAGTGATGTACTATATCATGTGATTGTAATATTTAAAAGAAAAACCACTTTTCTGATTGAATACCTACTAGCTATCAATTTCTGTGTAGCAATACCTAATCTGAATTTCTTTTGCACCTAGAATGCTAACACATTTGCTGTATTCTCTTTCTCACTAGGTGTGCACTCAGCAAACACTGAACTGTTTCAACATTTTCCGATACCTTATTTAATCTAGTGTTCTAGTGTAAAAGACAGCCAGTTCACTTCATGTGGATTAAAAGCAGTTTTCAGGCTATAACACTTCTCTCCCAAAATAGTCTACGTAGATGATTATTTTCACTAATTCCAGAGTTTGGATGCTGTAGCTGTTATACATGCTGCTGCCCTGTATAAACACAAATGCTGTTGGATGTGGTTGCTGTAAATTAGCCGTATGCTTCTGGTCAATATGCCAAAGTTTTTCTCAATGCTGTCTCACTTTTGGAAATACCTTTCCTTCCACCAGCCCTCCCTTCCTTACACGCAGAGGCACAAAATAAAATTGTAAACTGAGAAAGATCATTTGTACCCAGTCCCACAATCTATATTATTTTAAAATAATGTACTGTTCAAAGCAATGGTTTTTAAGCTTACCAGGGTTAAGCACCTATGGCATATATAAGAGGCCAGCTTTATAGCAAGATTTACTACCATACGTATATGTTCAGTCTTGTGAAGAAGGGCTAGTAAAAAACCAAATCTCCAAAGAATATGTGCAGGGAGAAGCAATATAGTCTGCAGATTTGAGAGCAGTTTTAGTCCCTGTCCTACAGATGGGGAAATTTAAAATACAAAGACAAATTGGCCATTTCTTCCGTAGTAACAGAAGCTTTTTAGAGGTTTAACAAAGTAGAACTTACCAATCAGTATAGTCAGTGAAAGTCTTTCAAATGCTATAGGAACCATTAAAAGCTTTTGTTCATCTTCTTCATAAGTGCAGATTCATTGTAGCATTCTATTAATAGATTTTTGTTTATTTTCAGCCAGTTGTGACATTCAGCAGTGTTTAGAAATATATTTTGCATTGCATAGGCAAATCTTATCACCACTTTTATCTCATTGGTGAGAAAAGCTTTACCTTTCTTCAGTATTGTGGCTTAGTTTGCTGGCAACAAACATCGTTGGAGTAAACAGTTACTTGTTAATGCTGTAACAGCATCTTAACATAAACATTAACTGAAGTACACAAATGATCTCAGTGGTAAACAAGCATAGCAAAGTGTAGCTGAGGCAGGAAGCCAATCTGTGTGTTCCTTGTGCCCAATGATATTTTGCTAGTCATTTTAATCTTAGAAGTAAATAACATTGAAGATCATGTTCCATCATTTCATTTCAGTGCCAAAAAATGAATGCTGCTTTAACTGGTATTAAACAAGATGGCATTGCTGTGTTAGTTGGTCATTGCAGTTCAGGTCATCTATGTTCTATCATAAATAACAAAATGATGAAAGTTTTAAAATTAAACAGAGATGGGAAATGGGCATTGTCTGAAAGCAATGGTAAAATAGTTAATTTCTAGATTTTTTATATTTTATTTTTTCTGAAAATTTAAAGAAGGGAAACAGCAGAATGGTGGATTTCTTACCTATAGAACTATATTCAGCTCTGTTGAAATAACTTCATTTTAATCAAAAGTTTATGGGTGTGAAGATCACAATTCTTGTCTCTTGGAACTGTTAAGTATGATTTGTGGACATATTGAATTCATAAATATTCTGCCAGATTTGTATAAAATATTGAGGTTGAACATATAAAACCAAAAATTCTGCCTGCTGAAAAATTGCAGGTAAAATGCTGAATATATGCAATTTCCACATACATTTGGACATTATTGCATGGGATCTCCATGAACAATACACAGATGAGTTGTTTGGGGGGTTTTTGTGGTGGGAAAGAAGGAAATAATAGCATTTCATTTGCGATTTAAAAGATTTATAGTCTATGAACAATCTGCTTCAAGGGCAAATAACAATGCACTCTACTATTTAATATAGATTACATTTCTGTGTTTTAATACCTTTATTATATACAGACTAAAACTGAAAGGGGTTCAGTGAATGTGCAATGAACTTCATTCCCTCAGACTGTTATTCCATGATGCCCATGGTGCAGAACTTTGCATTTTTCCATATTGAACTACGTGAGGATTCTGATTCCCCAGTCCTCAGTTTATCAAGATGTCCCTGGATTGAGGCTCCATAGTTTAGTATTATCTGCAGATTTGCTGAGAAATTACGCTTTGTCATTCTCCGAGTTGTTGAACAATGTGAGAGCCAGTATTGACCCTAAGGTATTCAACTTACTACTGCTCATGAGCCAGACATTAAGTCATTGATCTTAAAGCCAGGCAGTTCAGCCAATTTTGGACCCATCTGGCTGTCCAGCCCTTCCTTCCTTAGCTCTCAGCCTGGATGATGCGATGGCAGACAGCACTGAAAGCTTTATTGAAGTCAAGGCAGATTCTATCTGGTGCTTTAACTTTGTCTCTGTAGCCAGTTGGTTTTGTTTTTTGAAGACAACCAGGTTGATCAAGCACTATTTTCCCCTGAAAAGTCCATGTTGACCTTTTCAAATTACCTAAGTCTCCTTCATGTGCTTGGAAATGGATTCCAAAAGGATGTGCTCCATGATCTTTCCAGGGCCTGAGATGAGGCTGAGTGGTCAGTAGTTGCTTGAATCGTCCTCCTTGCCTCTCTAAAAGATGGGAGTAATGTTAGCTTTTTGAGTCATCTGGGACTTCCCCTATCAGTATAATTTTTTGTAGTTTATTAGGTATTGGCCCGTGATCATGGTGATCTACTCCTTCCACACCTTCTGTTGAATGCCTTAATACTTCAGATATGTAAATACATCCAGCTTCAAGAAGTAGTCCCTAACCTGTTGCGCCTCCATTGTTTACTGTCCCTCTCCTTCGCTACCCGTGCTGTCCATGATTTGGGAGCAACGATTTAGGATCAGACTTTACCTGAAATAAAAAAGACATGAAGTATTTCATTATATTACGATGACTTTTTCATCACAAGGCTGTCTCCTCCCTGCATCAGCATTATCCTTGAACTTCTGCAGCAAGCAGACCTGGTATGTAGAATCCTCTCCTGTCGGCCTTTATGTCTTCACTAGTCTTAGTTCCAGCTAGGCCGGACAAAAAACCTTCTAGATTTTGTCCTCAACCAATACTTCTGTGCGCCTCTTTTGTTGCCAAACCTTGATTCCATTGCTTGTATGCTCCCTTTTTGTGTCTTTCTTCATTGAGGAGCTTTCTGCTTAGCCATGTGGGCCTTCTGGTAGGTATCTTCCTTCATAGTGGATGGTCTGTTCCTACACACTGAAGTTCTCTTTAATCAATGGCTCAGTTGATCAGGCAGGTACCTCTGACAGTTTCCTCTCATGAGTGAACTTCAGGGATTCCTAACAATTCCCTGGATAAGCTGAAGTCTCTTTTCCTGAAGCCTAAATTTCTGCCTCTGCTGCTTATCTTCCTGGTGTTCCTCCAAATCCCCAAACTCAATCATGTCATTGACTTTATGGAGCTTACCATGTAAATCAAACTCTTAAATTTAACTGGTTTAAGCAAAGTAAACCAAAACAACTCCCCTTAGTTCATTTTGGACAGTTTTATGATGATCACTGTCACTTAACCTGACTGCTTCAAGTGAACTGGCTTATAAAGCAGCCCTGTATACTTTGATATTTGCAAACAAATAGCTAAGGAGGTATGATCTTTGGTCAGCTTTGCTGCTTAAGACCACTTACAGCATTACATTCTCATTTTGCTTACTAGCTGACTATGTTCCTTGTCTTATTTCAGTAGAGTCAAGTAATAATCGTCCCATTTGTGATATTGAAATGTGGACCTGTTTCACATATAATGGATGAACTCTGGTTATTGTGGTACTGCCTTAGAAAATTATTCAGCATGAGGGATTATGAAGAGAAATGTCCCCTTTCTTTTCTGAGGCTAAATCGCAGCTCATCAGTGAAAGATGGTGTCCCTGGTTGAAAGAGGTTGTTCAAAGTGTTCTGTTCAAAGAGATGGCATGCCAGTCTGTGCTCAGATAACTGCTGCTGCCCTTCGGTCTTGTGTAACATTGCTCGTTCTGTCCCTGTAGCCTTGTTTTACTACAAATCTGAATACCTAGGGCAAGCTGCATTTTGATGCAGTAACTTCAGTGGTGCTTTTGTGATGCAGACAAAAGTCTGCTAGGCCGAAAGCACTCTGCCTGTTTACAGTCCTGTGTTCTTGGTTCTCTGTGTCTAATACTTGTCACACGCGTCACTCGTTCTGCCTAGAGTTTTTTTAATATAAAATCATTTGTTTGTACATGAAAAATAACTGATTAGGTACACATGAAACTGTCATACGGTTTCTCCAGAACAAATGGCCTTCAAACATGTCATCTCTGCACGTGACTGTGGGTTCACCACTTTCTGCAGCTAACAAAGCTGGTAAATACATTGCTATATTTTGTGGTATGTCTATTAGGAAATCAACTGAAAAAGCAGTTCATTTATTATACTCTGGATGAGGCAGCGTCTGTAAATTGGGAATAACTTTGTGTAACTGTTATCCTCAGATGGATTAAATTGCCTGATTTAAACACTTTTAAAAACCACAGCTGTATCCAATCCCAATCTCCTGAGAAATTCAGTTAGTTTTTTTGGAGTAAACTGCAATTGAGATGTTGAATTCTACTTACAACAAATCTTAAATGAATTATTTTAGCTATGTTACAAGAATTTCTCAGATTTCTAGAAATCACCTGTCAAACCATACACCTGCAACTGGATTTGATTGCTGTTCAGTTCCCCTTCTGCAGACTCCAATCTTTTGGAATGTTCAGTCCTTGACCAATAAGGTGGCATTTAGAGAAGTTTTTTTGACTCAAATTCTGGAAATACTTATGCTTGTGTGTAAGTTACACGGTAGGAATAGTCTCAATGGAGTCTAGAAGAAAGGCTTACAAAGCATGATGCAGGGTTGCATCAAGACCAGACATAGTCTCGCTTGCATGAGCATGGTTTGTCACCTGGGCTAGTATATCTGGCTTCTCAGAAGTGCTAGTACATCCTAATAAAATAGTCTTGCCGACACATCTCTGCCTCTCCACTGCTTGAGCTATGAATAATATTTTTTTTCTGTTGTTCTAAAATAAGGTCCAACGGTTCTTGCTTTGCAGACGTGCAGGCTACATGGTTGTAGTGCATGTTTCTTTCCTCTCATGCACACCATTAGTTGTGGTAGCTCGGAGAACTGTGTTAGCTAGCTTACAGCAAAACAGATTCATGTTTTTTACCATTTCCTTTAGAGGCCTGTAATTTACCACTTGGTCTTTGTTGCCTTCATTCCTGCAAATCTGAAGGCTTAAGATTATTAAGAAATGGTTTCTCAGGACAAAATCTTTTATGTCAATATAGCATAATATATGCCTGCTGCTTTGTCCTCTTTCTCCAACTCCAATTGATTGTTTCTTCAGTGCATTAACCTCTCACTTCTCTTGTCACAATTGCTTGTGAACTGATTTGGGAACAGATCCAGCTTTAAAAATCCCACATCTTCAATCAGTATTGCAGTAAAAAAAAAAAAAATTGGCTTTTTCAACCACTTTCTTAGATACTGAAAAATAAGAAAATAGACATATTAGGTTTACTACAATTCAGCTTTATGAGGTGGCAGTGATTTTCAATAAATTAATATATGAAATAGAATAAAATCTAATTTCAGTAGAAAAATTGCAGATAAAATTAGAAAGCTAACATGCCTATATTAGTTACCGTTTTAGAGGTGATGCAGAAGGCAGAGAAAACTACTCCTTTCCATGGAGATGTAGTTGTCAAGGTAGTGTTCCTCTACATATGATGAAAATGGTGACATTTGGGAGAAAATTAAGACACGTCATAGTTTGCAACATTAATTTGCGTTTGTGAAACTATTCTTGTCTTGCATGCACTATAGTAATTGCCACTTCCATACTTCTCGGGCTGTGGGTTAAACAAATGTAAATATATTTTGCTAAGAAAGCATTCCAAATCCATCTCAAAGAAGTGAGATATTGTTTCTTGAGGAGAGAAAGCAGATGAGAAGTTGTAGCTAGTCTCTTCCTTGTCAGTAAATCCTGTATGAGGAAAGTCATGAAATAGGATAAAAGTATAAAATCCATTTTGAAACTACCCTGCTACTGTTGAAACCACACAGAATCGTAGAATAATGTATGTTGGAAGGGAACTTCAGAGGCCATCTGATCTCAACATCCCTTTTTAAATCAGGGGTAACTACACAACCTCTCCGAGCAGCGTGTTTCTATGCTTAACTTCCCTCATATCCATTATTTTATTCTTTATAGCCAACCAGAATTTAGCTTTCTGCAACTTTTGACTGTTGCTTCTTGTTCTTTCACTCTGTATCTCTGAGAAAGGTCTGGCTCTGGCTCTGTAACCATCCATTAAGTTGGAGAAGATGCAATTAAGTTGTCTGTTAGCGGTCTCTTCTGCAGGCTGTGCTAAACCAGGTGCCTCAGCTTCTCCTCCTGTGTCATGTGCTCCAGCCCTCCAGCTGCCTTAGCAGCCCACTGCTGAACTCTCCAGTTTGCAAATATACCTCCTGTCCTGGGGACTCTAGACCGGGCACAGTGTTCCAGATGCTGTCTCACAAGTGCTATGCAGGGAGGAATGACCTCTTTCCTCAACTTGCTGATCATCCTTTTGCTAATGGAGCCCACTATGCAGTTAGCCTTTATTGCCTCAAAGGCAGACTGCTCATTTGTACCTTAACTTACTGTCCACCAGGACTTACAGATCCTTTTCTGTAGAGCTGCTGCCTTGCCAGTCAGTCCACAGCCTGTACCAATGCATGGGCTTTTTCTGTCCCAAGAGCAGGACTTTGATCGGGTTCTTGTCAGCCCATTCCTCTCGCTTCTCAAGACCCCCTGTAACTGTTCCCCTTATTTGCTGTCATATTGTGATCTTGCATTCTGACACTTCATACAAGTCTCTAATGAAGATTTCAACAGTTTTGGACCTGGCCTTGATGCCCAAGGGATGGCACTCATAGCTTACTGACGGTTAGACTTCTAAATGTTGACTGCTACTTACTGTAAAGACCAGTATTCCAGGCAGCTTTTTATGCACCTTATATGTTGACAATCCAATCCTCCCCCTCTCCCCTTCTGTTTGGGTACGAGGATGCTGCATCATCTTCTTCTGTATGCTCCAGTAAAAGTGTAAGATAAGATTAGGTGTACTTTCCTATATTGACTTGTGGCAAAAGACAAGTTCCTTTTATACCCTTCTTTTGAAAAGTTTTGAGAATCAATTCTCATTGTGAAAATGAATTGTAGCTACACCTGCTGTATGCTCCAGATTCTCTTGCTATATGGGTCTTCAGGCAATTTTGGAGACTCATGTTTTCCAAATGTGATGTAAAAAATCTTTCCATGTGTTAAAAAAAGGAAAATATTGGTTGATGGAATAGAAGGATGCAGTTGAAAAGACCTGTATAAAATACCTGAGTCAGAGTTGGAGAAAGTAAGGCACAGGGAGGACACTTAAGTTATTTTAAAAAAAAAAAAAAAAAAAAAAGAAAGAAAGAAAGATGTAGGTGGTAATGTGGAAGTAAAACAAATCAGTGTGACAGAGTCATGTCCATTTGGGCCATTGGAAATAGCAGGAGAAAGAATTGTCAGGTAGGACAAGGAAAGGTACTGTAATAAATCACAGCGTCATAAAAGTAGTAGAAAGTTTCAGCAGTGACAATTGAAAAGAATGAAGGTGTCAGAGGGAATGGTTTCTTCGTATGTATCTATACATCCATAATACTACGTGGTCTTGAATGCAGGCAGGAATTCGGACTAGGGCTTAGTTTTTGGTAAGTTGTTTGCTGCTTTCTGTTAAATGGCAGTAAGTCTATGTAACCTTCCTGCTTTGCAGGGTGTTGTGATGTTTCATTAGTTAAATTCTCTTTTGCTTGCTTACTTTCTTACCTTTTCCCCCTAAGCTCTCTGAAAAAAAAAAATTATTTTGCATTATCTTCCTTACTTGTGTGGATACCCTCCTTTTGGAATGAGATTGTTTTTTAAATGAAATCTGAATTTGGTTTTGTACTGAACCTTCCAGAAAACAGAGGTGGCTGGAGAATTTGTTTTGTATGATTGCAGAAGCAAATGATGTGAGTCAAGTGGCCTGGTCAGATAATTAAGCTACAACAGAGAAAGCTTGCAGAGTCAGTCAGTTGTGATTATCGGTCCAGTGTGGTTGGATGTCTGATTCCTTCTGAAAAATTTGAAGTGGCTGCTTTTATTATCATTAATTGGGGAGTGCCAGGAACAAATCTGGAAGAATTACACTGCCACTTTAAAGAAAACCAATATTTTTCAATTGGAATATAAGTTTAGTGATGAACTGATGGCTCTTTATCTGCTGTTCTGCCCACCCCTTAGAATTTGAACATTTGTAAGAATAATTCCCATGTTACATGTCTGCCCTGTTTCTGAATTCTTGTGTCTGTAGGCAGTCTGTGACAGAATGGCTATAAACATGTATTCTTTGGGGCCGTCTGTATCTTCTTAGGGTGGGTTTTTTTGGTTTGTGGTTTTGTGTTTTGTTTTTTTTTTTCTTTATTATGTGATTTAATTAGAAGTTTAATCACTTTAAAACTACCTCCAAAGCATCTAGGAAAGTTCCTTTAATAGTGAAGCATTAAATTGCTTAAAGTGCTTCACAGAACTAACCTTGGAAGCATTTCTGAAATATTTTCCCTGCTAAGCAAGAGGGATGTCATGAAATGAAAAAAAAAAAACAACAAAAAAAAAAAAAAAAAAAAAAACAAAAAAACCAAAAAAAAAGGAAACAATATTTCATTTGTATGGAAGGATAAAGTACATTTAATCTAAACCAGGCTACTTCAGTATTGATGGTTTACTTGTGGAGTTCAGCAATTTTAAAATAGAAATCTTATTGGTATTAACTCTGCCACATGTAGGATGAATTAATCACATAGAAATGCACACATGTTACTGTACATAGTAGCTATCAAAAAGCCAAAGCACTGGAAGTTTAGGGAGTTTTGTAACTTTGAATACAGCCGTCTTAATTTTAAAACAAAACTGTTCAGCTTCCGGCAACTTCCATAGTAGCATTTCTAATGTTTTTCAAACAGCTATTAATGTAGTCAAGCTGTGTTTTTTCTTCTTTTGTGTGTAATCATCTGCTCAGTGGTGCACTCTATAACTAGTAGCAGGAGACAGAGGAGTGGCCTGCTGTGATTGATGGGGCGAGGCCCAGCAAACTGAGAGAGTCCCATCTGGATTAGGTTTTGGGAGCAGTCAGATGTTGAGAGGGAGGTCAGTAAGCCTTGCATTAGCTCCCCCTCCTTCAACACCCCTATCATCCACACTCATGCACACATTACATTGCTCACACACCCTCATCCATAATTGATGCTTGCTTTGGGCAGATGCTGTATGGCCCGGGACTAGAGCAGCTGCTAAGTTTATGGAGAATAAAGGGAGCAGGATGGTACAGCAGGTATTTTCACTTTTATTTTCACTTGAAACTCTTGATTTTCATCAAGCCACGGCATTTCTTATAACCAGCTGCACCACTGCATGCAAGACTTCTAATACATGTTTTGTTGCTTAAGTCTGAAGGAGGGCAAACTACGGCGGTGATTATGTGGCTCTGCTGTGCTTGGTATATCTAACCGAGCCGTTCTTATAACCAGCAGGTTTACAGAGTAATGTTGCATTTTTCTTCTTTGTTTCCGTGCCCTAAGGATATGATGCAGTTTGGCTCATTTAACTACAGTTTGAGAGGCTTTCTCTAAATGTGAAATATCTCTTGCCAAAGAAACAAAACACACCAAACAGAAAATAGAGCAAAGCAAACAATAAACTGTTACTTAGACTTTAAAATGCAGGGAAGCAGAAAGGTTTTCATTGAACACATTTTTATGCTGCAAATGTGTTTTTAAAAAGGAACACTGCATAAGTAATATTTTCTGTGCTCTGTCTTTTGTGTACAAACATAACAAGCTTGCTTTATTATGTTTTGACACTTTTCATGCATTTCTTAATAATGAAATCCTTTCAGAGCAGAAGATGCTGAAAAGGCATGTTGAGATCTGAGATACTAGGAGCATTTTAAATTCTAAGCTTTTCTTCAAATGGAGTAATATGTATAGAATAGGAGCAACTTCACTTACCTACATCATTGGAATGCTTTCTTTTTTTGTTCTTTAGAGTTCAACATTTAACCAGAAAGCAATAAAATTGACTTTATACACTGCCACGTAAAGCATATTTTTCAGCTGAAATGTGGTTTTCATTAAAACTCAGGCCAGAACATTTAGCAGAGCCTGACTGTCTGCCATCCTTTGTTCTTCTTTCTGTTGCCAACAACTACTTTATTAAAAACCATGCACAAAGTGAGCATTAAGGGGTCGTTTAATCTTAAAGATACTTGGAATTGAATCTGAAGGGACAACTTCTGTTTAGCCTCTCATGCCTAGGTTGTATTAAGCGATGTCTGTGTACTGTCATCTGCAGTTTGGAGATTACTCTAATACCTCAGTTCATGGGCTAATTTAGGATCAATATTTCCTGTTGCTTTTAGGGCCATTTTGTGTTTTCAACTTAATGCATTAGATCTATTATTTCTTTTATTCATTTTAGTTCACTGTATTTTAAAAAGCACAAGGAAGGAACATTTTAGGTGATTATATTTAAAGAATTTTTTGTTCCTTAAAACCTATTCAAATGTATCTGTCTCTTGTGCAGTCTGGGGCTTCCATCAACCAGATGTATATACAAATGTGTGTTAGTTGACACTGCATTGTTCTTGATATAAATTCATATTCTAAACAATAAGCTATTGTCTCGATACCTGTGTAAGTAGTAAAGAACATGTTTATACATACATGCTTTTATAGTACATTGTAATACTGCGTCTATTGAATTAACTGTGAATCATAAATTCACACTAATTTTAAAGGCTAGGAAAGGCTACAGTAGACACCGAGTTTAAGAGATGAACAAGTCAGATTTATTGTAGCTATCATTTTAAACTTATGGCCTACTGTAGAGTGCGCAAGTATAATTTCTTTAGTGTTTCGTGTGCCCCCCCCCCCCCCCCCCCCCCCCCCAGTTTAATGAACATGCAATTCCTGGACTGATAATCTTGCATGCCAATTTTCTACTCTAAGTGCAGTGGGGCTTTTTTGTTGGTTTGTTTAATGGCAAGGCTGTAAATCCCTGATTATGTAGAAGTTATATTAAAAAAAAAAAAAAAAAAAAAAAGCAAACAAACACCTGACCCTTTATTGTTTACTTATTAAGGGGGTCTTGGTTATAAATAAGTGATCCACACCTCAGCTTAACAAGTCAAATGAAAGAGGTAGAAAAGTCTCAGCAACATGAAGGTGCTGGAATTGCCAGTGCAGTTTGCCATTTTATGATAAATCTGAAAAGTGAATTGTTTGGAGTTGCTGGTAAAAATAATATAAAAGTTCAACCCTCTTAATTAAATATTAGCTGTAATTAGCACTAAGTGTGAATGCTCTGAATATTAATTAGGGTCTCATGGAACTGCTGTCAATGTTAATGAGAAACAGTGGGGGTCTCGGCAACATCTGGTTTAGGACTCAAGGTAGTATAAAAACCTTTAGATCAAATGCACCTGGCCATTAGCCCTTGGTCCCTTTGTTGCCATTATTGTTCTTTTTTAACAGCTGCTGACTCTAATGCCATGTTTAGCATCTGACATGAAGGAATAGCTTAAGGACTAGCAGTAACCAGCTACTGAGGTTTCAAAGCCAGCATAGTGAAAATGCTTATATAGGCAGAAGTTCGACTGGCTGTTGTGCATACTTACCAGTTGTGCATTCTTACCACTTGCTGAAGTCCTTCCTGAAATGGTTGACTAAAAAATTTAAGGTTGCCTGCCTCCCACGCAAGTTTTAAGAATACATCCTTAACATTTGTTAATAAATGTTTCTGGTGTACTCCAGTCATTGCTGGTTTTTACTTCATCTGGATATTTTTTTTTTAATAGTGAAAATATTAGGTAAAAGAAAGGGACCTTGCCATTTTAATATAAGAGGGTATAAGTATACCTTTACAAGAGTTTTTAACCTCCGCTGAAATTTAAACAGGGCAAGTTTCAGTGCAGCATTAACCTTGGAATGATTGTAGATATATGCAAATGAAACTTACTGACTTAACCCTTTGAAGTTGGTAAATGTCACTGTTTTCAGGTTAAAGATGGTTGATGGTTTTAATTTTTTAGGACACACTGAATGCCTTTTACAAAGGAAAATTTAATTTTCCCTTCTAAGCCTGTCATGTACCAAGATTTATTCCTGTGCCGTGATTTTGCAAATTCTTAAAAGCTCTTGAGTTTAGGACCACTTCAGGTCAGAGAACTGACGTCTGAATTAGTTGAAATTATCTGGAAAAGTCCTTAAGTAGGAAATGCAAAAGAATGTCTTTTATTCATTCAGCCTATTTTGAAATTAGGAAATCAAGGACTGATGAATACAAATTAGCAAAATCCCTACAATATTCCTGTGCGGGTACTTGTACGTGCTTTGGTGGGAGAATAACAGAGTATTTTAAAAACTAATTAAAGTTTTACTCAAATATTCATTTTACATTACTTTGATATTTAGAAAGTTAATTTTATCTTGTAAATCAACTCATCTGAGTTTGGGAAGGTCCCTGTATTAATGGCCTCTAATGCTGTGTCATCTACAGCATCATGTTTTGGACATCTTTTGTATTGCTTCCGAAAGATTGTTCTGTACATTTCCTCCCCTAGAATTATTACTATTTGGTATGAGCAGAGCGTTTAGTCAGAAGTCTCTAACTGATAAATTAACATGCTCTACTGTCCCTTATTATATCAAACATTAAGATGGCTATAACTCTAAAGACATGAGGGCATTTCTTTTTAAGTGTACAGGCTTATTGTATATAGAAATGAAATACTTTTGTCTTCAAATTTAAAGCCTTAAAAGTTCTGAAATCTATTTTGACAGCCTACACCACAGAATTTTTCTTTTATGTTAAGATTTTGAACTGATGCATTTTTAGATTCAAATGTTTAATGCTCTGATTGGGTCTCATTATTTTTTTTGCATTTGTGGCATGCGGTTGCTCAATACAGTGTACCTCAAAGTATTTCTGAATATCTCATAGAGTGTTATTTCATATAAATATTTTCAGTATACGGTTACGTTAACAGTATGCACCCAAATCCTGCTCTGTGTGTAGGTTGCATATATTGTGTTCTGCAAACGGTAAGTCGGAACGGATCACAAACCATGGGCTAACCTTATCAGAGCTCTGTATTGGCAGTTGCACCCAGTAGCCTTTTGAATAAACTGAGTTTTGTCCCTCTTCATTGTCTGAGCTGAGGCATTATTTCAGGTAGATTTCACTGAACTTTCCCAGTTAAAGAATAGTCTACAAATATCCAAAGAACAGCAGATTTGTTTGTCTAATTATAATAAGATTTAATAGGGTTAGCAAGACGGGTTTAATTGACATAAGAAATTTTCTCCTCAAGGAACAACCAGCGTGGCCTTTTCAGGCCAGCAAACTTAGCAGAATGCTATCATCACATTCTGCGTTACGTGTGCAGGATCACCGCTTATTTTATCTCACGCCACATTTCTTCTTCCCCTTTTTTTTTTTTTTCCCTTTGATTTTTACAGGGTAATCAGGAAGCTACAGCACCTCCTGACACAATGGCACAGCCTTATGCCTCAGCCCAGTTTGCTCCACCTCAGAATGGTATCCCTGCAGAATACACAGCCCCACATCCTCATCCAGCTCCAGACTACACAGGCCAAACCACTGTTCCAGAGCACACGTTAAACATGTACCCTCCTGCTCAGACACACTCTGAACAGAGTGCAGCTGACACAAATGCACAAACTGTCTCCGGCACAGCCACAGTAAGTCAAAGTTTCAGCTATTTCTAAAGCGGTATGTTTCAAGTTACCTATGTTTTTATTGATAATGTTTATTCTTACGTTACACTTAATAGTTTTGCACTTCATTTGTGTTAGGATTGCTCACCATTTCAAGTTGAAAGTCTGTCAGAGTTTATCGTTGAACTTGGAGAATTTAATTTCACTGCTTTTGGAGCCTGTTAGTAAGTGTGGGAGCTTGGTAGAATCTGTAGATTCCTTTCCTACAGTATTAGACAGACAACATGATAAATGACAAGCCCATGAATTATATAATAAAGTTTGATTAAGTCCAATATGGAAAAATATTGCAAAAGAGTATTCGTAAGCATTCATTTGGGGGAAAAAAACCCCTAACAAACCCAAACCAAACCAGACTCATTTTGTTCTTTTTAATGACCTCTGTATTTTTGAAACTTATGAATAGTTTTTCATAGAAGTGTTTATTGAATGATGCTGTGTTAAAATTACTTGTGGCACTGTGTGAATGAGTATTGTGAAGAGCATGTCTGTGATACTGTATTTTCTAGAGAGCTTGTTTGTGCAGCCATTACCAAAGTTGTGCATGGATCTGTGCTCAACAGAGCAGAAATCATAAGCTTTCCTTCTGTTTGATTATATATGAAGCTCTGAAATGTCAGGAATTATGCAAGAGACTCCTTGGCTGGTCCTACCTTGTAATTTAAGTCACAAATTTCACACATTGATAGTTTGGTGCTTCTGTCTCAATTCTAGATTGGGACCAAATTTATCCAGTGCCAACAGTTGGCAGATTTCTGAGCTGTCAACCACCTGCATTACCTGTGTAGGATCTAGCCCAGAACAGACAGAACACTGTGATCTGAGCATGCGCTTGAAACATCTCTACCAGCTGTCCTTGCTGCAACCATGCTTCATACCTCATTTTACCTCCCCTTCATTCCCTGGCATATATCCAACCTAAAAAGTTGCATGCGTTCTGAGTTCTGAAGATTCATGTTTATTGCCATGTCACTAATTTCTTTATATGGGGATGAACAAGAAAGAAAAGCAATAGCAACAGCAAAAGCACAAAAGAATATTCCTTGGTATTATCATGGAGGAATTAATTGTGAATTAATTACACAGTTTTGTGGTTTGTGCGGTGAAATGTTTCAGTCCTTTTATTTTTGACTTGGTAACTTTTTATTGCCCTGATTGGCCCTTTGCTCCAGTAGTGTGAGAAAGTTTAAGTGGAAGAGCATCCTATTTACTTGTATCTCATAGCATTCTTTGCAGCTCTACAGTGTCCCCTCTTATTCATCTCTTTGCTAAGTTAACTTCCTGGTTCTTCCCAACTTCTAAAATTTTCTTCCATAATCATTTTTGATTGTTATCAAACTTCTGTCATATGCCACTGTCATTGGTTTAGAGCAGGAAGCCTAAGCTGAGTAGATACACCAGAAAAGATTGGATATTGGCTAAAAATATAGTCTTTCCTACTGTCCCTGTCTCATTCTTATTATATTCTACTCTTTTGCTTGCTCTTTTGATCACTGCTGCACGCTGAACCGTCCACGGTGATGCCCAGCTCAGCCTTTTCTCCTTTTGAAACTGTTGGTCTGTTTGCCGTTCAATTCTGAAGTAAAAGACTGTCAGTGCTAAAATCAATGGTAAAACACCTGTCGATGCGAGTGGGACAGGAGCTCATCCCTCATCATTTATTGCTTTCAATTTATTGTGCTTCTTCACCTCTTTTTGATTTTTCAGTTTGAAGAAGTGTTAGTCTCTTTATCAGAAAAGTCAGGTATGCATTTTTCCAACATTTTCCATGGCAAAGGCTGATGAAAAGAAATAATTTGGATTGTCTGCAATGGCCTTATCTTCTTCAAGTGCTCTGTTCAATCCCAGCTCCAGCAAATCCAATGATTCCCTTGAAAGTTTCCTGCTTCTGATATACTAATAGGCTTTATTGTTATTTGTTTCTGTATCCGTTCCTATCTGCTCTTCTGCCTTTTTGCCTTCCTAATATCCAGCTTATATTTTACCTGTCATATACTTTCTCCCTTCTGGTTCCACTTGGAGTGAATTTGCATACTCTGAAGGATAACACTTCAATTCCACTAACCTTTTCTATTTGGGGAATATAGTATAGTTATTTGATCTTTTTATTATGGATCCTTTTCTTGCCTTCGTGTTTCCTTTCTTACAGAGGAAGGTGCATAACTTTTTGAAGTAGCTCCCATGCTGTTTATAAAGAATTAGATTTCCTTTTGACTTTTGGGTATTTTTGAGAAAGTTTTGGGTTGTTTTTTGGTTGTTTTTTTTTTTTTTTTAAAGACATTTTTTCTAAATTGCAATGTTATATCAAAAGTTGTGGATACTACCCCTCCCTGGCGAGCAATGCATTGAAAATACAGGCTTACAAGAAGTGTATCTCTATGGATCTACATTGTTCAAAGTAGCCTTGACATTTAACATAGCACTTACCAGTTAGTTTTACAAATTTACAGTCAAACATTGTTTACACAATTTAATTATGTGTACCTGGATCTAAAATCTGTTATGCTGTGTCTCATTAGCATTGCACTTAACACACTGTAGAGACGTTATAAATAGGTATATGCAGATGGATCCCAGGCAGATTTGACATGGGCTTTGTAATATTATGAGGGCCCAGCTGTAGGCTTAATAATATAAGTTTTTATGATGAAATAGAGCTTCAATAGCACTGTGTCAACATTGTAACTCCATGTGGTCTTTATTGTCGAAGAAAAAAAAAATTATGTTTCTTTCCAGTTCCTGCTAGCTTTCTGAATAGTCGGTTTCCAGTCTTAAAAAATGTGTAGTGGAATTTGTGTGGAGACATAGTGGCATTTGTTTGGTAGGTTCCAATATTTTTACATAGTTTCCTTTCAGTAAGCTGTATAAACATGCATTTAAAAAAAGAATAATCGATTGATCAATCATTCACAAAAGAATACTGTTGTGATTAATGTAGATTAGACAAGCCATTGAAGGCAAGACCAGTTTTGGAATTTTCTTATTCACATGCATATTGATGTACATGTGAAGCTGGATCTACCACTAAAAATGGATCTTAAAATGTTGAAATATGAAGCTAATAAACTGCAGGGCAATCACCTGATTTATAGAACTACTACTAGAAGTGACTTAACCTCACCCATGAAGGACTTAATCCATGCTGAGGTTAGACACATACCCTGGCTTTCTCCATGTGTCCCAGTTTCTTTCTTTTGTCTGAAAGAATCATACACTGAAGCTAGAGCTCACATTGGGGCTAGTGCAAACTAAACCCCAATAAAGATATAAATAATAAAAATAAAAAGGTTCCATGCAACGTCACTTGGATCCCTTACTGCAATACAGGGTGTGATCCCAGCCTAGCTGGAACCTCTGTTGGTGTCCCCATTTGCTGCAAATTGAACAAGATTCCAGTCATCAGTTTTATTACAGGTTTGTAATTTTGTGCACAGTAGAGTGCTATTAATATAGAAAGCCTATAGATTTGATTTCCTTGTAAGTAGAATCTATAGGCTCTAGAAAGGTTTCCTCTGTTGTCTTTGGTCATTCAGAGCCTTTCAGAATGGGCGTAAAGAACTATCAAGCCAAATTGATAATGCTTGAAACCAACTTTGGGTTGGTGCGGGACGTTAATGAATACAGCCTTACAGAATATATACAGTATTTTCTATATGCAGTGAAAGCAGACATGCTTTTCTTTGCTCAAAACTAAAATATTTTATTGAGAACTTAATAGGAAGGGATCCTTTTTTTCCTCTTGGATTTTACTTTTTACAACAAAACATTGCACAAACCCTTTCATACCTTGCTCTTCTCCAGGGAGCACATATAATATCTGAATCTAATGCTCTGGGTATCTTTTGTCATTTGTAACACTGACGTTCTGTGGACTTCCAACTGGCTTGGGCATCTACCCTGTCAAAACCCATGCCATCCTCCTTACACTTCTTTCTTAGTTTAATTCCAAAGTTCTTTTCATTTAAGAAAGAACATTTTCTTGGTTGGTTTTGCTCGAATTGACTAACAAGCACTTTGAAAATTGCAGTCAAGGAGTACGGAATGTTCTGGTATTGTTAAGAATTTATTTTTCTGCATGTTATGCTTAACTAATTCAAGTATAATTTAATGGACATTCATTTAGCAGTGAAGAAGATGTGGGACTAGAAGTGCTCTTGTACTTCCAAAAAGTGTATTTCCTAGTGAAATTTTTTAATCTATTATTTTGATAAAGTAGTGTAAAACAGTATTCTGTTAGGGTAAGTACTGGACATAAGAGGTGCTTAGATTGTATGTATAGGTATTGCTAACTTGGTATTTTGATGTATGAAACAGGAGACAATGTACAGGCTGAAAGGGAAGTAAATGTTTAAGGACAGGATGATTTAGCTGAAATAATATAAAATCATCTGTAGGTAATAAAATACCATCAGAAGTCACTTTGAGTCTTTTCTGAATAATAGGGTTTTCATCTTTTTGAATCAATATGTTTGTTTAACTTTAATCAAGGAAGTAGTCCATCTGAGTATATGCATAATCAATACTCATCCAGTACTGGATTATTTAAGTGCTGGTAAACTTTTGGAGTTGCATAGCATCAAACACGCTTTTAGTCATTAACAAAAACAGTAAATTGCTTCTTTCAAAAGGATGGATCAATGATAAGTCTGTTACAAAGTTATAGTAAAAGTAACACATCGGATGATTTTGCAGAGTGGTTTTGAGTGTTACGTTAGTTACATGTTTTAAAGTGTTTTTAATTAAGACATTTGTTCGTTTTATGAAATATGAAATCACCTTTCACTTGTGCACAGATATATATATATGCGCACAGGCATATTGTACATACAAAACTTGTTCGATTTTTGCCTGTGGTTTTTCATGCACAACTTCTGTTGATGTCAATGGGAGATGAGTAGGTAAATACAAAGGGCATTAACTGAGCATGTGTAAGAAAGCAGGTAATAGTAAAGTAAATGTTGTTTCTCTAGTGTTTCCTATTCTAAGTGGATTGTACTAATAATGGAAGTAAATATCACAGTATGGTAAAAACTGAGTTTGTAATAATGCTCTGTGGTTTATGTATGTGTGTGTATATAAAAAATATTCTGCTCTAAATTTAATTCTACTTTTGCATTAGAGAAAACTTGAGGTCATTGTGCAGTCTTTCTTCCTTGGACTGTGACTTCACCAGATTTCACAAGCTGAAAAACCTTGATAAGTTGTGTGCTTGGATAGGAGTCCTCGAGGGAAAATGCAGTTTACTTGGAGGAGTATTGGTGATTCAGTGCATAGTGCTGTTCTGTCTAGGGTCGTTCTGAATCAATACCCAAGATGACATTAGGGGAAGCAGTGCTGCTGAAGTCCTGTAGAAGACACGTAGTGCAGAGGTGTGGGTCGTCTGTGATGATGAGGTATTTTTCACATAACTTTGCTGTTACGACTAGATTTCAGCTTGGTTACTACCAAAACTCCTCCTGTGTGGTATCCACTGAACTTGATACTCTTCTGTGTGAAAATAATTGATGTATTAGATACTAGATGTCTGTTGTTACAGTTGCCCTGCTTTACCTTGACATCTTATATATTCTTTGAGATCTTATGGTTTGTAAGTTTGATGGTTTCTTTTCTTGGTGTTAATTATGTCCAGGTTCGTGCATTCTTTAGTCATGTTGTGGAGGCCATCTCTTCATCTAAGGATTTGGGAAGGCTTAGTGATACTTTAGACTGAAAAATTATTTACCATGTTGAACTTGGTTGGTTTGGGGAAGAGAAAAATAGACAACCTTTGTTGATTTTTATTTTTTTTATTTTTTTTTTCATTTTTTTTTGGTACTGATTTCTCTGTTGTACTTTTTAATTTGGTAGTAGCAGGCATTTATAGTCAAGTGCTTTAGTGCATTGTCTAAGCCTGCAGGTAGGTAGATTGTTTCTACAGTTCTGTGCAGCATATTTCTATTTCTTATTAGCTCTTTCCTGCTCTGTTCTTTTATGTAAGTTATTGGTATGTGATTTCCCCCCCCCCCCCCCCCCCTTTCTTTCTTTTCTCCTTAATCCTTAGTTCTTCTCCCACTTTTTTATTCCTGGTCTGTCCATCTCCTGGGGATGTGGGATACATTAGCTCTTTCAAGAAATTCTGTTCCATATTAAACAGTGGGCTATATGCTACTTGGTTTACAGATGTCCATCAGTTGTTCCTACAACAGTGTGTCATTGAAGTAGAGATGTTTAAAACAAAGTTCTCTGTAATTTGCTGGTTCATCATGTAACTGTGGTTGTGCTTGTTAGCCTTGAGGTAAATTTCCTTGAAGTCCAACATACCAAGTATATGCATAGTGAGTGGGACACTCTCCAGTACTGCTGAGCTCAGCTGGTATTATCCTTGTCTCTGAATATTCTGCTTTTTCCTAGTAGGTTTTCATAGTGTACCTGGAATGCGGATCCTGAAACTGCCTCTTGTGCCTTGGGAATAAAAAGTGACTAGCTTGCCTCTGTGTGTAGTTCTGTCTGGAAAGCATGCAGAGCAGAATTACAGTGCAGATAACCACGTCAATTATTTCTCTAAATAGTGGCACTCAGAGGACTGTGCTCCCCCTGTGGAGAAGCTAGGAACTTTTCACCATGAAGTGGCTGTCTTGCAAGTCAGATTTCCCCATGCATATTTTTTATTCCTGACTGCTATCAATGACCCAGTTTTTATTAATTTCAATTCCATATTTTTATCTATAGATGTTTGCCACCAGTATGCTAGATAGTTGATAATACTTTGACAATTGTTACAGCAGTGTTTATTCACCTAAATCATACCCTGCTGGTGTAGGCTATTGTATTGGCACGGTATGCTATTTCATTTATGCTACCTGTTATATTTCGTCCCAACTGCTACTTGAAGAAAATATTCCAAGGACCTTTTTTTAAGATCCTGAGTGCTTCAGAGCTGCAGAAACAAGCAACCTGGTCCAGCTCCTACTCTACAGTGAAGAGATCAAAACTGACATCCCAAATAGATAACATAATTCTGTGCTAGTTTGGTGAGGCATGGTAATGACTTGTGATCATAGGCATTATTACTTCTAAAAGGCTTCCTTAGAATCATAGAATCGGTTAGATTGAAAAAGAGCTTAAAGATCATCGAGTCAACTGCAAACCTAGCACTGCCAAGTCCACCACTAAACCATGTCCCTAAGCACCACATCTACACGTCTTTTAAATCCCTCCAGGGATGGTGACTCCACCACTTCCCCGGGCAGCCTGTTCCAATGCTTGACAACCCTTTTGGTGAAGAAATTTTTCCTAATATCCAATCTAAACCTCCTCTGGCACAACTGGAAGTCATTTCCTCTTGTCCTATCGCTTGTACTTGGGAGAAGAGACCGCTCCCCACCTCGCTACAACCTCCTTTCAGGCAGTTGTAGAGAGCGATAAGGTCTCCCCTGAGGCTCCTTTTCTCCAGGCTAAACAGCGCCAGTTCCCTCAGCCGCTCCTCATAGGATGTGTGCTCCAGGTCCTTCACCAGCTTCCTTGCCCTTCTTTGAGCACTTCATTGCTGAGAGCCCTGCCTATGAACTTTGTTCCCCACATGTATTTTGTTGCTTATGCTAAGGAATAGCAGGAACATATTGCTCACCTTAGCAGCTGTATGTGTCAGTGCATGCTCTAAAAGAGATTCTTCTCGAGGATACACAGAACCTTAAACCAACTGTTTTCTATGATACCATTTATAAAGCGCCTGTTTGTATACTTAGTTGTTTTGCTTGCTAAGAAGATAACCACATCTTTTTCCTGTGTTGCCGAGTTAAATTAGGCTTTGCTCCCAGAACGTACTTGTCTTTCTGTGGGTGGGTAGCCGGTGTGAGGAGAGCAGCTGTTACACTGCCAGCTAACTGTGCCACTGCATGCATATCAGCATGTCTTGTGTTCTAAAATCTCAGTAACTGATCCTTGTGATTTAGGTATCACCTCAGCTTCTTTTTCCTTTTGATTTTCACAGCAAGAAAGGATTGCAAATGTAATATTGAAACAGAAGACATAAAAAATTATTATTCTGGGTTTTTTGAGATATTGTGATTTTTAACTTCCTCTCGTGATTTTTGAGTTCTTGAAATTGGTGAAGTAATAGAGCTGAAGCTCCTCCCCCAAACCAAAAACCCCCACCCAGGGATAAAGAGAGCTATTACGCTCTGTTATCTCTAGTCAGGTTTGCTCAAATAGGTTAGCTGAATGCCATTGAATACCCCTCTGAATGTTCATTGTGGGGCAGACTAACAGTTCTTAGATCACTTGAGCAGGTCATTCCAGCCAACTCTAAGGCAGATTTAAAGCACAAAACATTGCAAAGTCTTTTCAATCCCATTGTCAACCAGAGATATAGTCATGCTACTCCAACTTGAAAACTTTCTTTTAAAAATCATTGCCAATTAATTTCTGATTGCCAAGTTTAATTGACCAATTAAACAATTTAAGATTTTCTTCCTGCTTGGCCCTGAAAAAGTTAACAATATTGGTTTTTTTGAGTTTTCTTGCACTCTGTATTGTCTCTTGGGCTCTTTACTTCTCCATACCAATTCTTCTACATTTTACATTATTGACTTTTTCTTCTCTCTATGCAGTCGAAGTTACAATGGCATCCAACTGCTTTGGTTGTGCTTTGGGTTCTGATGTATTGAGGAAGACGTTTGTTGCACATTTTGCTGAATAAACTGAGCATAAATTTTAAAGGGGAACTTGGTATGAGGAAATAGCTAATTACAACTTACTTTGTATTTGACCTTCTGCATCTTTGCTTCACATTATAACATGGTAATTAAAATTGATCCTTATGGGGGGGATTTTTTTTGGTGAAAATGAGCTCTCATTTTCACTAAATACCGGAGTGGCGGTGCTAGGTTAGGTAAGACTAATGATGTTTTCCATTCTCTTGTAATTGGCATGCAAATGATGGTTAATGGTTTGCAACTTTATCAGAAGTTGTCGATTCCTCCCTGCACCAGCTCTTTGTAATTGCAACACAAACTTGTATATTGTCTGGAGTACTTTGTGCAGTGGCAGGAGGAGAATATGTTTCTCACTTCTTGGTTAACCAGCAACATCCTTAGGTCCTTGCTTGCAAGAAACTGGATCTCCATTAGAGAGGTCAGAACAGTCAGGTAGCACAGGCAGATGGAAAACTAACAAGGTTTGTAGTTAAAAGCTATGAAGATCATTCAGGTAGGCTTCCTCTCTTCTTCCTTAAATCATAAGGCTGAATTTCTGTTAACGTAACAGTCTTTGCCCAGGGTTACACAAGAGCTGAGCTTACTCTCCTGCATGACTACATGCGGGTCTCAGTTAAGGATGGCTTTAGTGGCTTATTACCCCCCAACCCAACCCTGAAAATATTTTTTTCAAAACCTGTTTATACTCTCGTGTTTCCATTCCTCTCCCATACATCTACATCTTCAGCTTTGCCACACACCCACCTACCTACCCACAGAAATACTTTAATTAAATGTTACTCATGTGTGGGCTTACTTACCACTTCTCCCTGCTTAATCTGTTTGCTTTCTTGGGTCAGTACGAAAGAGTGACTTGATTCAAACATTTAACTTTGCTATCTGTCAATATTAGCAAGACAGTACTGAGGCACATCGATCTGTCTTGGCTTAAACTCCCAAGAAGGTGAATCCATCTATAAGTTTGAAGCTGCTTTATGGTCTACCAGTGACGTGACAAGGTCAAATACACATCACAGGCAGAAGTAGACAGAGGACAATTTTCTTATTAACTAGATATGCATTCAGGAAATGGTTAGAAGTTTTCCTTTTGGACTTTACCAGAAAAGGAATTAGACTGAGCTAATAGTCTGTCACGCACATTGTGCTGTATTTGGTCTTTCTGTGATATGTGGGAAGATTTGGGTGGACATGTTAAATTGCATAGTTCTAGACATTAAATGGCCGACAATTTATTAATTAATTGTAGAAATAGGGAGGAAATCCAGATGAAAGCATAAGTAAGAGTGTAACCTGGTTTTGTTCTGTCTTGAATTACTCCTACTTGTATATGGCAATTTCATTACAAAAGTGTGACATGGAAATAGTAATCTACATGCCAAGGTACTTGCTGCAATTTGAGGAAGACCAGAATACGGGTTTTCTTCTCTCCTGGTTCTACTGGAAGATAAGAATGCAGCTGGGAAGTCCATTCGGGCCATTAGGCTATAGCAGATGGACTTTGCTTGTGAAAGCACCCAAACCTTTGTAATGTAAACTGCAGATATGTTTAAAACTGTTAATAGTAACATAGGATAACTGCCTTAGTGAATCTGAACTTCTTGGTATATAATTTTCTGATTTTAATATGAACATCACGGCTTAAAGAAAACTATTTCTTGCTTTTCTGATTTCTGTTAAAACCAAAATGCTTTAAAATAGGTTTATAATATCAATTAAGTAGAATCATAATACATGCACAGATCAGTATCTATTTTAAAAATTCAGGTACTCTTAAAACTAAATTTACTCTTGCTGTCATAGGTTTTGTTCCCAGTTAAGAGAGTTTATACTTTACAGTTGCATCTTGTAGTTAGACGCTATTTAAAATAATGTACACATTTGATAATTAATTTATTAAAATATGCATTTACAGTAGAATGCCTCTACCAAAACGGTATGTGCAGTTTTCCCACAGCAAAGGCAAAACCCCTATTCTGTTTCTCTTTGTGTGAAACCTGTGTAGTTGCTCTGTACAAAATTGAGGTTCTTTCACGTTGATATGTGAGCAGTTGTTAACTAGTGTTAGCTGATTAAAGTATAGCTTGATCTTACTGGAGGTTTTTTTGAGGTATGAGTAGTTGCCGCGTGCTTTGTGCTTTTTGCTTATGTGATTAAAGGTGAACATTTAGTTACTTTGTTGCCACTGCAGGGATAGAAGGTAAATATTTCCTAATATATTGAGGTGGGTTTATGTACGTATATAAAATAATAGCTATTTTTTTAAAAAGAATTGCATAAATGCAAAACCTGTCTCTCCTTTCGCTTGCTTCTTGCCCGCTTTTAATCTCTGTGTGCATTTTAGTTGTTGTGTCTTCTTTTGCATCTTTACAACACTTTATTCCCTTTTTATAATCTTCCTCTGGTTTTCCTTTTATGTTATTTTTCAATATGCCTGCTTTGTCTCTGTTTCTTGTTTCTTCCCAGTTTTTCCTTATTCCAAGATTATCTAGTAGTTTACTTTAATTCCCTCCCTGCCCCCCAATAGGAGTTACAAAGCCAGCTACCATTGATTTTAATGTGGCATGGAGAGAATATGTAATCTTCTGAAGAGAATATATAGTTGATGTGAAGAACACACATGAATTCTCTGGTATTTCTTTATCTAGATTGCTGCATCTTGCTGGTTCTAGATGCTTTTTCAGACTGTATCCCAAACGGTTGTGTCGCAGTGTCAGCATATCCTGCTGCCTTTGTTGATTTAGAAAAGCCTCTCAATAGCTTTCTCGGAGAGACCCCTCAGGCCATCTGCTACTCTTGCTTAAAGGGGCTTTCTGCATTTGCTCTTCCAGCAGAGACCTCTTGAAATCTCACCCATTGAAACAGTTGCCACTGCCATTGATCTTCTCTCCCCTTTCTGGGAACTGCCTCTGAATTACAGTCAGTCTTATCCCAGTATCCAAATTCTGAGGTGCCCATCTAAAATCCATCTCCAAATGGCAGGAGAATGTGCCGCAGCAATCAGTTCTGTAAAAATGCTCGTAAGAATGAGGGGATTAAAGAGCGCCCGCGGGGCAGCTTCTCATCAGCCTCTGCCATGAGGTCTAATAACACCTCGAGGTGCGCTAGACAAAGAACATGAAACTCTCTATCGATGGAACAGAGGACTTCAAAGATTGTTTGCCACTGAGGACATCTCAATCTTTATATATTGACTGATTGCAGTTTCTGTAACAAGGCTGGCACTGCCTCCCAGCTTTCTTATACCTTGAAAAGTAAGAATGCAGGGTGTCTCTGCTGTGCTTTTTTGCTTTGGATTGTAATCAAAATACTTTTCTTCTCTGATTTATAAAAGGAAAAAAAAAGCAGCAGAACGCTTTCTGATTCAATCAAAAGAGAAGAGGAAAGCATGATTACAATCGTCAAGTCTTTTCTATGCCTGTGTTTTGTTTGTTGCTGTTATAAAAAGTGCGTCAGAAGATGTCAACTATTTAATTTAATAAGGATTTACATAAGTTCCAGCTGTTCCAGAACAGTATCTAAATATTTGATTTGAAAACAATATGTGTACCAACACTGCAACATACTGCAGGCATGATCACCCAGCTATCCAGAAAGATCTAAGTTTGTCTGTGCTAATTAGTGTTTGCAGATGAAGCTTCTGTAGTGGTAGCTTCAGTTAATAAAAGATCTTGGGGTTATAAGCATATAATGTGTGAGATAAGAGATGTCTACAAAACTGAATGGAAACTATGTAAATTTACTGTTTTCAAGTTATAATAATGCCAGGACACCTAATTCTGCTTTTTGTAACGATGTGATATATTTTGTAATATGTTCATATCACAAAGTATGTTATCTTATTGCTGCCCTTATTTAAAAAGATTTCTTGCCAAAAATATAGTTATGAAATGTCAGTTCGCTTAAAATATTTGGAAGTATTAATCTGTCATGGTTTAACCCCAGCCAGCAACTAGGTACCACGCAGCCGCTCACTCACTTCCCCCATCCAGTGGGATGGGGGAGGAAATCGGGGGAAAAAAAGTAAAACTCCTGGGTTGAGATAAGAACGGTTTAATAGAACAGAAAAGAAGAAACTATAATGATAACACCAATAAAATGACAACAGTAGTAATAAAAGGATTGGAATGTACAAATGATGCGCAGGGCAATAGCTCACCACCCGCCGACTGACACCCCGCCAGTCCCCGAGCAGCGATTCCCTGCCCCCCCACTTCCCAGTTCCTAAACTAGATGGGACGTCCCATGGTATGGAATACACCGTTGGCCAGTTTGGGTCAGCTGCCCTGGCTCTGTCCTGTGCCGACTTCTTGTGCCCCTCCAGCTTTCTCGCTGGCTGGCCATGAAGAGCTGAAAAATCCTTGACTTTAGTCTAAACACTACTGAGCAACAACTGAAAACATCAGTGTTATCAACATTCTTCGCATACTGAACTCAAAACACAGCACTGTACCAGCTACTAGGAAGACAGTTAGCTCTGTCCCAGCTGAAACCAGGACATAATCTTAACATGAAATGATATTAAAAATGAAAATCAGAGTTTTTTCACTGACATTGAGGAAAAAGTAATAGTTTAGGCCAGAGAAATTTGCTTTTAACTCATGCATTTACTTGCAAATATAGCAATTCTGTTGCCTATTTTCCCAGAGTCCTTATTTTTTGGGGTTTAGAGTTATGGAAATACTTGCGTTCTGCTGAGAAATATGGTTTCTCATGGACAAATTCTCTCCCCTTCATTTCCTTTCTTACATAGTTTTCAAGTACAGTGTTACCAACTGTAATGAAACAGATGCTCAGTTTCACCTCTGAATATTTGTATTTCCTTGTGCTCACAACTAAGCTCTTCCTTTTTTTCTTTAAAGAAAAACCAGCAGGGACAGGTGGCAAACTGTCTTAACCTGAAGCAGCAGAAGTAGGGGAGCTTTGTTGTTTATATATGAATGTCACTTTTTTCCTCTTTTTAATACAGGATGTATTCTAGTTTTGACAGTGTGTTCGGGGGAAAACATATTAGATGATGTTAAAAAGTAAAGGATATAAAAGAGAAATAAAAATCAGATAAAAAGGTAGATTGTAAGCAAATTGGAAAACTTTTTTTTTTTTTTTTAGTAATCCCTTAAAGTGATGAGCGTAAAGTATACTACAATTAGTGAGGGTTTTAGGGAGCTTGCTTAAATTCCTGGGTTTTTAAAATTTCTGTATGATTTACAAAATCAGAAAGTTAAAAGTTGGAAGAGTAAAAGTTTGTGAGGTAGACATTTAATAGCTTGTAATGCATGAACGTTGTTTGACTACAGCCCAGTAAATATGCACCGTGGTACCCAGTTCTTTAGTGACAAAATATGGTTTTAACCTCAGACATAAGTCTTGCAAGCACTTATCACTGAAAGGGTTGGGTACTGGTGTTCCTAATAATCAAATAGGACTGCTGACAAAGTTATTAGATTCAGGAATAGATACCTGCATAGTGGGATCCTGAGTTTAGGCAGCACTGCTGGACAGTTGTGTTTGAATACACTTGCGTTAGAAGATTTGCCTTTAATATAAGCTGATGGGTGACATTTTATTTGAGTTGTATGCATTGAGACATCAAGCATGTGCTGAAATGTGAGTACCTGCTGGTGTGCACAAAAATATCCAATACTGGCTACCATTAGGGCTATTTAAAATTTTGTTTTGAAGGCAATCTTTAGCATGTACTTATAGTTCTAAAGCTTTGGAACACTGCAGGCTCCACTCATTGTAAAATTGCTGAAGTTAACATACAGACTGGCAGTGTATGTACTTGTGAAATGGCTCACGCATGCAGTAAAAGCACTTTCACACCAGTATAAAATGTTGCTATTGGCTTCATCCTGTCTCCAGCAAGCATTTCCAATTTTAGAATTTTTTTCCCATCATTTTTGAACTAGGCTCCCTCTTTTCTTTTTTTCCCCACTGAAAGTGTTGCAGATCCATTCCTTTTATCTCTCTCTTCTCTCTTGAAAGGAACTTGCAGCCATTTCCAATGTTACTTCTCTTTTTGCATGCACAGCAAAGCCAACTTCCCAAAGATTCTAGTGTGTTTTATAGACAAAACATATTCAATCAAAGGTGCTAGTGTCTGAATCACTGATTCTGTTCTGTGCTTTCTAATGGAAAGAACCAAGTTGTTTGGTTGGGGTTTTTTTATTATTATTGTTACAGCAAGAGATAATTCTATTTTCAACACAGGTGTGTGTGGGGAGTTGTTTGGTTGGTTGGGTTTTTTGTTGGGTTTTTTTTTTTGTGTGGTTTTTTTTTTTTGTTTGGTTGGTTTGTTGTTTGGGGTTTTTTTTCCACATGCGTACTTTCAGGACAGCAAATATACTATATCTCAGGCTCCCATGTGTCCACCTTAGCCTAATGCATATGATTTTTCTGCCTGGAACTTTTATCCAGATGCAATTTGAGGACTTGGGATATTTGTCTGGGGTTTTTCAAAGTTAAGATTCCCAGAGAGACTATTACATGCCTAGAAATGCAGCGTATACTCACTGAGTGCTAGAAGATAGAGATGATGTTAATAATCCTAACTATGTGTGTGTAGCAAGTCTTGTCTATAGTAAAAATAAGTCATTTTGTATGTCACATTTCTGACTGAGAAATGTGGCAGCCCTACTAGTCACGTATGCCCTGGCCACCAACTATATAAAATTGCTTTCTACTATCATCAGCTGTTTGATCTTTCTATAGACAATCTTTTCAGGTAGCAAACTGAATCTACTCTGAGTATCTCCAGTTTCCTTAACATAAACACTCAACATATATCGGCACAAATTTGAGTAGCTTTCTAATTAATTGAATTATTGATTTGACATTCTGATTTGACGTATTGCAGATACGGATCATTTAGACCTGCTAAGTGTAGAACCAGCTAGCTACCATAATTAGGAGCCTGGTACTTTTTATTTGATTGAACTTAGGGTGTCCTATGCTTTTAAGCCTTTTGCCTTCAGTGGGAAGGGCTCATATTCCTGAATATTCAAGTTTTGTATTTTGATCTGTCTGTCCGTCTATCTATTTTCTTCTCTGAAGAATGGTACGTTGCCTTTATTACAAGTAAAAGGAGCCTTTTTGTTTCAGCATAGAGTTACTTATTATTACTTAAGACATTCACAGGAAGGTTACTGCAGGTACGGCATAGTCATTCCACAGGTATCAGAGTAATCATTTGAGTTTAGACTAGACCTGAATCTGTTTTACAATTTACGGTTTAACGAGCATCACAAGCATATTCCATTCTGTTGTGGAAAGCTGTGTGCTCTCAGGTTTATGTTCTTGCTGCTGGGGCTGAAAAGAGGGGAACGAGTCTGTCTGGTGGTATGTTTGTCGAAGCTGGTTGCCCCTGCAACAAACCATGCATTTACTCCAAGGAATTGTTCTTGATCGTGCTTTTCAGGTAAAGAAATGGGAATTAACTAGGAAATCCCTGAGATTTAGTTGAAAGTACTAATCCTTTGGGGATGCTTTGTAACACCTTGCCCTACTGATCAAATGCAGCAATCAAATGCAGTATTTGCTCAGCAGTTTTCAGTAAGAGTAGATAGTATTTACATTATTTACAGGTGGGCTCTTTGGTAAATTGGATAGTGCCCAGGTGATAAATTTCTTGCTCTCTCATTTGCTAAAATACCTTTGTACCTTGACCTTCTTCTGATAAGGTTTGTGAAAATAATATCCTAGTGCATATTCAGGACAATTTTATGACAAAGAGAAAGAGCTCTGAGTGCTGTGAGGGCTTGAAGAGGGGTTTTTTTCATTGTTTGCTTCAGTCTTATCTCTCTAGTCATGGATTCACTGTCCAGTCTCCTGTATAGTAAAGGCTGAGTGGGAAATACACAAAATATCTGAGGCTGATGTTAATGCTGCAGGAATATGACATGGGGGTTCAGTGTTGCACTGTACAAGCTTGTTGGTGCTGATGAATTACCTTGTCACAGAGATGTAACCAATGTTATGAAATCTTACTGTGATTTTTTTCCCTCATAGAGATGTCACAGTGACTGAAGGAGGATGTATGACATGCTGTGTTACTGCCTTAGGTCCAGAATGTGTTGTCTGCTTTGGTGCAGCTGAGGGACTAAGGGGTTTATATTACTAGCAGCTTGTCAGGGCACTAGGCAATCTACTGGTGCATTACAGGACTGCTGTAATCTGATTTGGAATGCAAGGCAACCCTTCTTCATTTTCTCTAAAATTTCTGTCGTTTTACCAGGTGATGATTCCTTATATGAGGGAAGTTGAATTGTATTTCCTACCACTCTTATGGGGTAGCACAAAACAATTTGAGATAGCTTACAAGCTTGTGACCTCAGACGATAAAGGTATTTCTTTATATTCAAGAGTCCTTCAGATTTGGGAGTGGAGTGTAAGACTGAGATATTTCTGAATGCGATGTTACTGCTTTAATAGAGTGTGATCATTTCTTTCTTGTTGAGTTTGGAGGATGATCCGCTCTAAGCATCTCATGAAAAGATTGATTTCATCCTTGTGACCATTTGGTGAGATTTTGCTGAATTACAATTACCGGTATTTCCACTTTTGCAAAGGAGGAGCTAGGGTACAAGTAGTTTAAATAACCTGCCAGAGGCAAATCTGTGACAAAATAAGTGGCAGAAGCTGGCTGACCTGAGCCCAAGTGTCTAGATTGAGCGAGAGTCTTTATCCCATAACAACAGAATGCTCTTGCTGAATTTCATTTTGAACTGATGTGTGCTTTTGGAGCATTGAGCGTTGAATAGATCGTAGCCTAAGTTTGATTTGTGCGAATGCTGTATTTCAGGTGTATGAATAAGAAAAAAAGTTGGTAAGATACTCTGTTATTTAGGAAATGTATATCTTTTTGAAAACAAGGTAAAACTGCAGCTTGGTTTAACATTCAGACATACCATGCAGACCATGTGAAGTTAACATCTCTTCGTCCACCTGCACCATCCCCTTGGGATATGTGATGAGATGCTATCACACACAGTGACAAGATGCATCTGTTCCCTTGCTTTGGCATACTTTCCGGCACTCTTCCACAGAGGAATGGGATTGAGGAGTCAAAGATGGGGCATGAAATGATATGAGGAGCATGACTGCTGCCAGGATCATGGCAGAGGGCAGTTGGCAAGGGTCTAAACTCTCTGTAGCATGCTAAATATGAAGGTGTTCCGCTGTGTTACTTAGCTTTACAAATCCAGGGACCTGTGGCTGTCAAGAGAGAGGGAGACTGAAAACTGGCCTTTGACTTACTGGGTTGTTGAGTTTAAAACCTACACTGTAGGTATGCTGTAGTCTTGAGAAAGCTGCAAGAAGGGTGGCAGGAGATCACGGTATGGACAAGGAACATGACTGGGAGGGGGGTCAACTGGCAGCATCTTGTTGGAGGAGGGCACTAGAGAGAGCAAAGGACCTCAGCAATTCCTTAATCTATTCCACCTGTAATAGTTATTTATGCTTGGGGTTTTTTTCTGCAATAAATGCAGCAGGCAAGGCCAATAGTAATCTGTATCTCATTATGATTACCAGTAAGCAGAAATCCTTCAGAGGTTGAGACTGAATTCTTGTTCTTTCAATCATTGTCCCTGCATAAGTGTGCAGAAGATGGTAACAGAGCAGCAGGTAGATCCCTTTTCCCCTTCCTGTGGCATGTTTCCCTATGGTCTTCCTTTCCTTCTTTTTTTTTTTTCTTTTTTTCTTTTTGCCATCACTCAGGTGCCTGTGTATAGGAGGATAATGCCTTACCCTGCCACACACACCCAATAGAGAGCGAAGAAATGACAGGTTTAGATGGGCATTGTTTCTCTCAGAGATATGCTCAGCTTATGCTGTGGTGTTTGTTAGCCATAAATTTTATAAGAATGTTTGTAAGCTTACAATTTTGCCTTGCTCACAGTAGACTTCAATACCTCACATTTCATACTGATTTGCCAGGAAAAATATTTGCAAGCAACACTGTATTTGTGCAATATTTGTACAATACATTAATCAATTGCAGGTTTTTTCTCAAATGTGGCTATGCGCGTGGCATGGGGACATTTAACACAGCATACATACTGCCTGAATTGCTATATTTGGGGGGGATGGGGGGGGGGGGGGGCGGAATACGTTAAATACAGAGGATGATATGTAGTTGGAGAATCTATGACTTCAGTAATTGCAATGATTCTTGTACAAGAGGTACTTCTGTGTACTGTTTTGCTACGATACGCTGTTGAATATTGCAGAAAGCATAACAAATATATTTGCTGTTTCTAAAAAAATCTCATTTTATTTTAGAATAAAATTTGCAGGAGAAAGTTTTCTTCACATTGGCATAAGACCATATTTGAGGCATTTGGTAATTTTGTGTCTAGTCATTTTCATGGATAGTGGAACAATAGTTTTACTTTGCATTAATGTTTCTGTTAAAAATATGGACTGTATACCAAAGTGATTTTAAATTCAGGCAAAAGGAAATTATAAATGTTCCTAAACAATGATAGCTAAAATACAGTGCTGTGTATGAGCTTTCAGTTTGATAAATACTTACTTATGAGGTCATAAATACTTGAGGTACAAAAGGTTAATGTAGTGTGAAAGGCTGTAAAACACACCGAGCAACCTGCTAGATCATAATGATGCATTAGTACCTTTCAGTATGAATGCTAGTGGTTATAAAATCTTTGGGCTGAATTTATTCTGTAATACAAGAGTGTAAAGCCAGAGTATCCTCACTGTGTACTTGTACTTATCTTTTTATATTTATTTCTCTTTCTTAAAAAAAAAAAGAAAGGCTCTCATCTGCTCTTAAGTGCCCACTGACTGAAACTGGTAAAAAAGTCTTTTTGACTAATATAATTTCTGAAAAGCATATGTCAGGTGTTGTCTATGTACTCAAAGTAGGTAATAAAATAAAGTAATACTCAGTGATTTTTTGCCTTCTGTGTATTAATAAGTTTCCATGAGATAAAGTAAGCAATAATGCATAAAGGAAACAAAAGCAGTATAAATTCTGTAAAGCAGTAATGCAATTTACGTTTGAGGAGAAAGAAAGACAGTGCTAAATTCACAAAGGGAGCATTTACTGAATGATAAAATTGACTTTATCATAATAAACTATAGTATTTCTCAGTCTTAGAAGTCCTCTGCAGTTTATAATTGTCTCCAATATGCTGATGCAGCTAATATTTCTCATTTAGTATCTACCTCTGTGAAGTGTTAATTTTCATGCTTTGGTGATCATTGCTTTTTACTGAAGCAAATTACTTCCTCTTACTCCTATATCAGAGCTTATGACAGATTAGGATAATTTTACTGTAATTAATCTTTTGAGTCAGTTCCACTCTTTTCAGTGAAGTGCCATGTCTTGGCCGGGCTAAATTGAAGCAGTTAATAAAATCTGGAATCAAATATGAAAAACTTTTATTTGCAGAATGTTGATACTTGCTTTCAGCCTTCCCTGCTCTCTGGTTACAAAAGAGGTATTTTACTTTCCATTTATTCTCTCAATGAAGTACACCTTTATTTGGAGGATATTAAATAGTTTTGGGGAATTAAACAAGAAAAATGTCTATGGGAAAAAATTTGATGTAGGTACATCTTTTTTATTATTACTTTTTAATCTTTTTCATTATTATTTTTAGATGCTGAAAACCAACACATTCTGTTCTTATTAAGATACCATTTAAAAGTTGGTAGTGTTTGGATTCTGCGAATGTATCTTTGGTAAATCTCTGTAGATGATTATTTTTAGTTTAAGACCATATTTAAATTTGCAAACAACACTGCCAGCAATTTCTGCTCTGACAGAATTAGCACAGAATACCTGTGAGAGAACAGAAAGTGAAATACGCATCTTATAAAAGCCTTCATAATGTCTCTGAAAATAATGTATTTCTTAACAAATTTTGAGATGCTTTATTTTATTTTGGGACAATTGGTCAAGCTAGAAATCCAAATAACAAAACCCTGGTAGGCCAGTATATCAAGTTATGGATATATGACTTACATTGTCAAATGCCGCTTCCTATTACAAAATACAGGATTTTGATAATATCACAGAAAAGTATTATATATTACCAACTCATACTTATATATTAGGTTATGAAGCTTTCTGTATCATACTTCTGGGCAGAAACTTATTTTATTTTGTTTGTTAGGGGTTTTTTTAGTATAAAATTCTCAGAGTCTGCATTACATTAACACAGCCACAGCTGTTCAGTCATTCTGATACACTAGCAGTATATTTCAATAGTGCCTCTTCCTTTTTTTTTTTTTTTTTTTTTTTTTTTTGTTTTGGAATTAAATATCCTCCTCATGCTACAGTAATCGTGGACACTCTTAATAGAATTGCATGTGGGAACTTAATTAAGCTTTTCTTCTTCCTTTGTATTTAAAGGAAATTTGAAAAAAATCAATGGTGTGGTTTCTAATTTAATGCATGCACCCCACAATGTCTATTAGAGGCTCTTCACATGAGTAAGTCAGGTGAGACAGAACTGTTCATCTTTAGCTCACAATTCATTTTCTTTCAGCTGAGATGTTCACCTGACATTCTAATCGGGGAAGAGTAAGAGACCTGAGTATATGCATTAATAAATATATATTCTTCATGAATTTATATAATCTCATAACTGCAGTCATTAAAACACATTGGATGGTTATGCAAATAACTGAAGGAATTTCAAATTGTACCTACCATTTGTGAGTCTCATTTTTTGGCCTGCTTACTTTCATTTTGTAAATAATAATTAAAAATGCTTGTGATACTTGTTCTCTAGCTATTGAGTGGTCAAGAGATTCACCGCGTTGTGGAGCAGATGGATTCTTTACTGAGATGGAAATGAGCAGAGAGTAAAGGTTATAATTTACAATTTTAGTTGTAAATCCATTTCCAGAAGTCTGACAAAGAACAATTTTGACAGTATTTCCTTTAGAAGTAGAGGAAGGGGAAGGTGTTACAAAAGTAGATGATACTAAATCTAAATGCAATTCATGCCATATTTCTGTAAGCTATTCTTTTATCTTTCTCTGGATGAAGTCAGTATAAGTATTCTCAGTTTATTATATTTCTAAATGAGTTTTACTCCCAATAGCTGTTAATTATTGCTGTAACTTCCCCTCATATTAGTGTCTAAGTTCTACTCACAAAAAGAAGATTCTTAGCTCATCCTGAATGAAGTCTGTCTGTATAGATTAAAAAACCTCTGTGATTTTTTTTCACATTCCTGAAGTATGGTATATACAGTGTAGGCTTGGTTGTCAAACTGAATGACCAAACCCTTTTTTCCTTAAAAAGCGGTAAATGCAGTAAGATCATAAAGTAGAATAAAAATTCCACACCTAGAAAAGACAAAAAAAGTACATAAAATGGTTTCTTTTCAGTATATGTTAGATTTACCAAATGTTTTCTGTAACAGTATTGAAGCTAAATGGCTGCTAAATCCAGGACTTGGATGTCCCTAAATTGCCGAAGAAACCAAAAATCTGTTTGGCTGAGATTTTATACAAGTTAGAGAGACAAGTTTAGGCTTAGAAGCAGGTTTAAAAAAAATACCTGAAAAATATTTTCTTTTTTTCCCCCCTTTTTCCAGTTTTGGTCCACCAGCCTACATGACTTGCAAGGATTGGTGGAGCTTTCTTTTGCAGTAGAGGTTTGAAATAAAATGAAAAGAATGGGAAAATAATTCCTTAAGTTTCATGAAAGACTGGCTTTGGGATATCAGAAACTGGTATTATTCCTGCTGAGGGTGTTGGCTGGTAAGCTGTGTGACAGATATCCAGCAATAGTATTCTTTTGTCAGTTTTCCTTAAGTTATGTTCCTTTTTCCTTTCAACTGGCAGGAAAGAGTAAAGCAGACTTTAGTTGTAGTTCAGGGAATCTGGTAAGCATTACAGCTTACCGTTACTAATATGTGAAAAGAAGTGTGTATAGAGGGACTTCAATTATGTTACACAGGTTCAGGATAAATGGTGGAATGGACACCATAAAGCAGAAAGGAATAAAAATCCTAAGAACTAACAGATAATGCAGTAATCATGATTGCACAAAAAAGAAATATATACATATTTATTTAATTACATATTTATACTATTATACTGTATACTGTATGTATGTAAAGAGAACATGCAAGAGAGAAATATGGGAACCTTAGATATACAAGTGAGATTTAAAGAGAAAACAGTGTAACTACATAAATCAATGCACAATGAGGAAAGTGATTATGCTGGAGTGCGTTCCTGTAACATGTAAATCCTTCCTCTCTGAAGAGCGTCTTGTTTATTTGGGCTATGGCCATCAGATGCTAGATGTTGTAGAACAGTGATGGGAAAAGATGACGTACAGTTGTCATTTGCCAGCAGTCTGTTTACATAATATTTATTCTACTGCAGTCTCAAGCAAAGGTGTGAATGCTTGCATTTATCTGTGTCTAAGAGTTTGTTTCTCTTTTGCACAGTCATTGAAAACATGGTTCTCAATGTGTGTGGGGTATTCTCTGTACCTCAGAAAGCATCTGGGCCCACTTGGTACATCTGTAATATTCCTGCAAGATCATTGTGAAGATTAACAAGCTGTATAAGTTTTGACCACTTTTTAGTATTGTGAGGATTTTCATGAAGGACTAAGAATGACAATAGAAGAAGAAAAAGAGATGTCCTGATTTGTTGGGAGGGGGATGGGGTGGGGGGGGGTGTTTGTGTTTTTTTGGGGGGTTGGCTTGTTTGTTTGTTTTTTGGGTTTTTTTGTTGGTTTTTTTTTAAGTGCTGCACATGCAAGACTCCCAACAGATGTAGGTGAAGTGTTGTGGAAGCTATGTGTTCCAAGACAGTTAAGTACTTTTATGAAATAACTTATGTTTGGTGTATAAGGTGGAGGAAGGAATGAAAAGCCATGTCTTTACAAATGCATTAATATATGTAGCATAAAACCAAATAGGAATTAACTGAATAATAACTCCACCTATACTTAGAAGAGTATATATAGAGTATTTTAAGAGGTAATCCTGGCATATTTCAGAAAGATCACATTCCCACTTGGGGTAATGGAGATAACCTTTTATTGAGGGGGGACCTTTGCTGCATAGTTGCCTTGCTAGAGGGTTTCTTGCATCTTTTGAAGTAATTGATGTCAGATACTGGATCAAGATAACCATTTGTGTGATTACTTTTGTGAAGCCTGGCATTTGAAACAATACTTTTTCAGAAGAAATAGCGTGTACAGAGAATGCAAGTTTGGCCCAGATAATTGCAGTGAGCAACTCAGAGCTGTTGCTGGTATTTTTAGAATTTTTTGTTGTGTGGGTAGTTACATGTAAGTAACCACTAAACGGATTTTTTTTTTTCTCACTTGTTTAGACTAAAGTTCTGTTTGAAAAGTAACTCCAAATCTTATCATTATTGTATTGCATTATAAAAGCATCAATTATATCAATAGCAAGTACTTTGTTCAGTTACTAAATTAGGGTTTTTTGGTGGTCATGCGGCGAAGAGACTACATGTTGTGTTCTTTTTCTTCATATGCACATGCAACATATTTGTGAACCAAGTCAGGTAAATTTGAGCAGCATTCTCAATACTCTGAGGCTGGACAGGCGCAAATGAAGAATAATCAAAAGAAAGTGGTTTTACTTCACTGAATTGGAGGGCACAAATTTGGTCTGCAGAAACTTCGTTGTTGGTGACAGTATTCAAAATAAAAGAATCCACTTAATGCGGTACTGTTAAATTAAAAACAAAAGCAGATTGAGTAAAGAGAGCAACTATGAGTCAGAAAAGGAGAACCAGTCTATTATGTAAGAATCAAACACATTTACGTACACGATTTGCAGAGTACAAGAGCACTAATTTCTGTCAGGCAGGAAATTTTCACCCATCCAAATGAAGATTTTTCCCTCTCCCTTTTTAGACCTTCCTTTGCCTGATGTTTTCTTATGGTATTCCGGCATCAGAGCTGTGAGGGCACTGCTAGGCCTTACCAGCTCTGCTCAGCCTCCCCTGGGCTTCCCAGCACCCCCCGCCACGGCCCAGGAGCTGCGTTTCGGGACCCCCAGCCCTCCCTTGGGGGCGGCGTAGGAGCCCTGCTCTGCCGCTCAGGCCCGGCCCGGCCCTGCCTGGCCGTGGGACCCGCTGATCCACCCTCTGACCTGCTGACCGATGTCCTGTTCTGACCTCTGTCCCGTCCTGCCCCGTCACTGTGTGACTGCTTGCCGATCACCGGGCTGTGTGCAAGACTCATTACCATCGCCAGAGCTGACCTTGATTGGCTGGCAAATCAAGCACGACCAACTCGAGTAGGTTGCTGAGGACTGTGTCCAGCTGGATGTTGAACACCTCCAAGGATGGAGCTCACAAGCTCTCTGGGAAATTGGTGTTGGTGTTCGATCTCTCATAGGATTTTTTTTTTCCCCAGCATCTACATAGAATGCCCCGTACTTCCGCTTTTGCTCGTTGCCTTTTGTCCTGTCACTGGGCACCGTTGACAAGAGTCGAGCTCCTTCAACTTTACTCCCTCCTATCAGGTATTTGTGCGCATTGATAAGACACCCCCCACCCACCCCCAAGTCTTCTCCTTTCCAGTCTAAACAGTCCCAGCTGTCTCATTCTCCCCTTGCTTGTCAGATACTCCAGTCTCTCACCTGTTGCTGACTCATAGTCCATTTGCCTTCCAGGACTCCCATGCCTTTTTCTGCAGAGCTGCTTTTCAGCCAGTCACTCCCCTGCGCATGGGGTTGTTCCTCCCCCCGTGCAGGACTTTGCATTTCCCTTTGTTGAACTTCTTGAGGTTCCTCTTGGCCTATTTCTATAGCCTGTAGCAGCACAACCCTCTGGTGTATCAGTCACTCCACCCAGCTTTGTTTCATCTCCAGACGACATTACTAGACTTAGTCCCATTTCTGAGAATTCAAGAGAAGATGAAACTCAGTCAAAATGGCTGAGGGAGGACGGCTGTCACGTCCTGTGCTGATTCCTGAAGTGAACTACGGAGAACAAAACTGTTTGAGACTACTATGGCTAAAGGCTTCTCTGTACAGATGTTAGATGAAAATAGGTATATCTTGACTGAGGGATTTCTGGTTGCCATGCCTGAGGATGAACAAGGGAAGAGGTCTGTTGGCAAGCTCATTGTGAGAAATAGGGGAAGATAAAAAATAGCTTTCAACACTCAGTGCCAACTCTTCTGATTGAAGGGTTGTAATTAGAGAATGTTTCCTTTCCCCTCTTTCCAGGAAAGGCAAACTTGATTTCAGGGGGATCTAAGTTCTGTTTCTACTTTGTCAATAGATGTTTCCTTGAACTTGAGTATCAGTAATCAAAATTGTTGCCCAGTTCTGCAGTAAAAGCTGCATTGGTGAAGCTCTGTAAAAAGCAGCATTCATATGATCAAGCAGAATTCACCATAAGATTAGCATTCACAGCTACATCTGAATTGGTGATTTAAACCCTTTACGTATTCATTGAGCCATCCAGTACTTCTTAGCTTATCTTTTTTATTTTTATTTTTTTTAAGTGAAAGAAGGGAAGGAAGAAGGGATATTTTCTAAAACTTTAAGTCATCTCCCACATTAATGAAGGTGTTGGATAAGCATGAGGAGAAGAATGAAAAAGTCTGCTTCTGGTTTATGTAAAGCATAATGCTCCATGACGTGGATTCCTCTGACTTTGGGCTAGCAGAAAACTTTGGGCGGATTCCATTGACAGTGATAGTGCATCTAGTGTTCTATAGAAAGAATAGCATCAGAGAACGGCAGGCACAAACATGCTTTTCCATTCAAAACACGATATCTCCTTTGAAATGCTGCTTGCATTTCATTGCAACATGCTAAGATATGAGAACCAACAAGAAAAATAAACCCAGCTACTTTTTCACGGAATGACTGTAAACTAAGTTTGAAAAATTACTTTTGCGCGTAGGAGCTAAACTGCTGTTTGTTAAGTTGGTGTATACTTCAGTATAAAAAGAGCAATGTGATTTAGAAAGTGTCTTTTTGTGATATGGAGAACCCTCAAATTCTTCTGTGTTTCAGAGGGTTCAAGAATTGACTCCTTGGGCTAAGACATGCAAGTGAGCAAATGGAAAGTCACAGCAGGAATTCAGGAATAGGTGAGGGGTCAAACAATGAAAAACCTTTTATCATGTTGTCACATTTTCTTTCTTTTCATGGGCTTGCACTGTAGCAATCAACCATTCTCTCTCAGCATGAAACTCTGCTCTCACAAGTTCACTCAGCAGTTGGTTGTGTCAACACAACCCTAACAAAAAGGGACTTTACATGCATGACATAAGTCTAGTTCAGGGGGGGAATTCCAGAAACTAGAGTGCATTGATTCCAGCTGAGGGTAAACATTGCTTTCTAAACAGCTCTTCCTGGCCAAACCTGCAAATGTTCCACCTAAAGACACTTCTTCCCTTTCTTTTAAAGAAAGTAATGTCCTTTGAAGCTGCATAGCATAGTACTTCATAAATGATTTTTCATTTGGACAAATATCGCTAATGTCACAGCATTGTACAAGGTAGTCACAGACTTTAAAAGATACTTTTGTCCAGATAGAGCCTGTTGCCAGAACAAAAATTTAGTAAGCTTTATGCAGCTTTGCAGCCTTTTATAATGTTGACGTATGAGTGAGAATACTTGCAAGAATTTTTAAGCTAATTTGAACATTTAAGAAAAAAATCCTATTCTGTTGTGATACTTGTGCATGAATGAATGACTACGGGTAAAAGTATAGTCACCTTCCTGTGTATTATGTTGTTTGGTGAATAATTTCTTCATATATTAAGGGAATAACTGAGTTGGATAGGAGAACTTCTATAGGGAGAATGAGTGGATTTCCAGTAACCAAGTCATTGCCACAAGTTTTCCATCAGTCAGGAAGTCTTGGTCTCAAGAGCATCATGTCCTGATTTATTGCCAGTATGTGATTGCCTTTCAATGTGTAACTTAGAAGAAGGTGGTTTAGAACTGTCAGAACTATTAGGCATATTTACCTGTAAGCTTTACAAAACATTTCTATATTTCTTCATCTATTTTACCCCTCTTCACTTAAACTTTATTACTTACTGGTACGCATTTTTAGGTAGCAGATCTGTATTTTTGGATATTTAGAAGATAACATATCCATTCCCCATTAATACTCTCAGAGGAAGCATTTCAACTCCTGTTTTATGTCATTTATCTGTATAACTCTAATCCCTGAAGTCCTTCTCTGTGGTTGGATTAAGTGCCAGTTTCCAAACTGGCTTAAGGTGACCTAAAGCTGTGCTGCCGTAGAAAGGAATGTGCTGCCTGTCCTCCAGCTATCCCTTGCCCAACATCATCTACGTATTTATGTCCCTTTCTTCAGTTGTGAATTGGATCAGCTCATACTCATTTTCTGAAGTGTAAGCTTCCAGTTGAATAAATGGGTCTGAATCAACACTCATCTATAAAAGTGCTGGAGTAAACACAAGGCAGAACCTGAGTCCCAAGGTGGCATGAAAGGCAGGAATTTGTGTGAGGGGTAGTGTTGAAGCGTTAGCTGATCATGAAGCCACACTCTTAGCGTTATGTTTACTTTTAGGCACGTAAGAGGAAACAAGCTCCATCGTGAGAGAAATAACAGAGGCGAATTTAGGTTGTAAATGTGTTGAGTAATTTGTGGGGAAAAATGACATGAGCAAGTCATTTTTTAGTGCTGAGGATACTGATAGCTTTCTGTTCTTGTAACACTTTGATGGATTTATCAAACAAGCTTGTGCATGTGAAGCTAGAGCTCCCATTCAGATGATAAAAACCCTTTAATCAACTCTAATCAAGATTTCTGTATTTATTTTCATGGTATTTTTTTGATACGTTTTCATTTGTTGCCTGTCTGGATTTTACGTGAGTCTTTCAAGTGTTGAAACGATGTTATTTTTAAACACTTCATTCCTGCTGTTGAAGTCCTTTTAAAGAGCAAAAAGAATTACATCAAAAATAAAAGTCTTCTGACTAACAGATGAAAGGGGAGTAACGAAATTAACTGAATATTTCTTTGTGTCTATGTATCACTGCTTAAGATGCTTCATTTGGATTAAATTAATGCTTTTGTCCTTTGACCAGTAAAATGTTTCCTAGTGTGTTGGCTTACTTATTTTTTTTTAAGGATAACCCCAAGAAATTTGTTTTTAAATTATCTTGTGAAAATATCACAATAATTCAGTTTTTGTAGATGCAGAATGAACTTCTAAAAATGTGCATAGAATGTACGCATTTTCTTCTTGGCTAATGGAGCCAGGGTGCAGCTGATTAGCGAACAGTTTTGTTAATTGTTGTTGTGATATTCATGGATGGGATCAGTAGGCAGTCAGAAATAGTTATTGAATCGATGCAAACAATAAATAATGCATTAAGGCAACCTACTATAATTTCTTCTCCCATTTCAAGTTATTGATATGCTGATGCCAATTTGATGTCCTTAACTGAACTTGGCAACTGCTTAGTTACTCGAAACTCTATTAAAACCGATTATGAATTTTCTTTTTAAAATCATATCTGCTCTTTATACCAGCGAATTTTGCCTATGTTTTGAGACAACAGATTCGAATTCCAAAATGTTTATGGTTTCTGGTGATTCCACTCCAAACATGATTGATATGCTATTCCCTGATATCCTGCTGACTATTTAGAAGAAAAATGATGAGCCAGCAATGCTGACCTAAAGCACTATGTAAGGTCTATATTCCATATTGTTAAGGAAGATAGATTGGGGAAATAATTAATGTAGCCAAGTAATTAATAACTCTTTGGTTGCCCTGCAGTACCAGAAGCTTAAGAAACCTATCTTATTGCTCCTATCTGTCCTCAAAATTAATGATCTCTTATTTAGGCTTCTAGCTTTCTATGCATAAGCTATCACAATGATAGCACTACTTTCTTGTAGCCTGTGGTATCAGCATCCAGAATGCATCCATCTAGAAATGAAAGAAATAATCAGTACTGCTTTAAAGTCTTCAACCTGGAACAATACCTACTATGCTGAAGCCCCAAAGCATGTTCAATAACAGGAACCATAGAAACTGCCAAAGCAAAGCACAAAATTATTCAGGTTCTTTTTCATTTGTCTGTAAATTGGATTAAGGGATTCTACCAGGGTATGCTTGTGTGTTGCAGTATATCTAAAACAAAAGTCCCAGTCAGAGTCAACCACCTTACACTGTCTTCCTGGGAGTAAATTCTATTCATCCGACTGATCAAGGACCTCTAATAAAAGATTCCAGAGGGGGGTGGTTCTCTCTTCTCATGTAAAAAAGGTGTGTTGACACCCTGCCTCCTGACACCCTGCCCCTTGATCAATATCGGCAGTGTAGACAGACTGCCAGCACCTTGCCTCTGACGCCCATCAGCTGTGTAGGCAGGGTGGCACCCGCTTTATTCAGGTAAAGTGCGATTCTCCCAAATCACGCTTCTGCTGCTGGAGTCACGGGGTGGTGCGACTCTTGCCCGCATTCAAAAGGCATTTACCTGACTGGCTATTGCTGCCAGATGACCTGGACACCAAGTGTCTCTGGCAGCCCACCGGAGCCATGGCATCGCTTATGATCCAGCGTTTGCTGTTGGTGATCGGGTGAGTTGCCATACAGGCGCATCATTGATCATCTTTCTTACTGCCTCAATAAAGCTTTGTTGTCAGACTCCGTCGCTGCTCAGACCACATGTAGATATATTGAATGTCGGACGAGAGGTGTGGAACTGTACTTGTGTAGGGGCTATTCTGGTCCCCTATGTCTGGGAGAAAAGAAAGGTGAACTTCCTTGTCTGATATGAAACTTATTTAAGGCAAATACTTTCATTAGGTGGTTAGAATTTTGAATGAGCTCATACAGAAGAACAGCCGCTTTTTTTTTTTGCTTTTGTTTCTAGATGCCATTCTACATGAAGCAGTTGCTTTCTTGTGAAGCACAATGTTATGAATAAATCTATTCTGCCTGTACAAAATAATCGGGCTTGCTGGTCTGTTCAGCTTCGTCACTTGGGCCATCAAAACACCATACAGCTTGCAAGCTAAGTGTTCGTGTCTCACATTTTGTCTCAACTTTAGAAGATGTATTTATTATTATTATTAATCATCATCATCATCATCATCATCATCACAATTGAACATCTAGCATAGTTTTGCCAGTAGTTAAATGGGAGGGAGGACTGCTCTTACGCACTGCTAGACTGGACGGTAGCCAGTGTGGTAGTTTAGTACTTCAGAGATGGGACAAGATGGCCTTGCAGAACAGGGACTTGGCCACTCTGCGTGTTTCTTTTCAGAGCTGTCATAGGGTATGGTGACAAAGTGATTGCTTTGGTTTGTTTTCATTTGATGCTTTGGCTAGTAAAATGTTTTTGTAAAGGACATGAAAACAGGAACATTATACCTTTTCTAATCTGGGAAATTGAGTGAAATTAATGGGAATGGTGAAAATATTTTGTCAAGTAGGTATAATCTTGGGGTGAAGTTCTGACCCAGCTGAAATAAAAGGGAATTTTAGCACTGAAAACAAGAGGGTCGGGGTTTGTCCTGCAGGGTTTAAGTCTTACTGTCTTTGAAACCAAGCATTCCTAGAGTACGAAATATTTGCAGTTAGACTGGAAATTTAGCAACGTTATCAAATGCAGTCATGATTATACTATTACATTTCTTTGTACATAATGGCAAGTCCCACATCCATGTTCACTTTGCACTAGATCAGAACAAAGAACAGTGCACATTGTCTTCAGAAATGGATTCTTACAGGGATAAATTGATGTGGCATGAGCTGCGTGCCTTGTAGTGCGAGATACTTAGAATATTTTTGTCTTTAGAACTAATTTGAAAAAATAACCTCACCTTGTAATATCCTGAAAGCAATGGGAATTTACTCTTGATCTTTACTCATGAGAAAAGGATAACAGAGATGCAGTTGACAAAAAAAGTCCCTGATACTTCTGGTAATGTTTATCACAGTTGTAGAAAAGCACAGTGATAGAATTTTTTTCATGTGTCTACCTTTGTATAAACATTCAAGTACAAACAGATATATCTGTGTAGATATCTCCTTTTTCTCTATGTTTTTATGCTTCTGGGAAGCACATTGCAGAGCTGGGACTTTTCAGAATATAAATTTATCAAAAGCAGTATGATTAATTAATCAGTCAATATGCTTAAGAAAACAGGAAAGATACAAGCCTATTGCATTTGTCACTACACTGTTGGTAATATATTTGGGAAACAGTATTTTCAAAGTCCCAAACTCAGTTTTAAATTATTCTCTTTGCTCACTTTTTAATGGAAAGGTAACTTTTCAGAATCTAGATCCTTTTTAAATGGAAAATGTGCAATATTATCTAAGGAAAGTATGAAGTTGATTTACTATGCATGATTTTTTCAGTTCTTTGTACACATTCAGTATGGTTATATTTTTGCTCAGGACGCATATATATATTTTTCTGCTGAACTTTTCTCGATTGCTTTTTTATCAGGTTTACAAATCAAATCAAACAGGTATATTGCAGAGCTCTCTGATATTATTTTCTGCGCTTATAGCACAATGTATTGAATTATGCTTGCTCATGTACTGCTGCTGCTATTCTCTCCAGATTGAGAGAGGATGACTGTGGGGGCTGTAAATTCACTTGGCTTCCAGCACCACTGGTTAAATCAAGAGCCCTATTCAGGCTAGAGAAGAGACAGAGCAAGTGTTCATTACACAAATCAATTTGGTCAAAAGTACAGCACAGTGGGTACTCAACCATTGCTCACATAATATTGTCAACTTAATCAAATAATGCCTAGAAGACATTCACAAGTTCTTTCTCTCAGAGAAATAACTTGATTGGTGCAGCAGGAAAAAACAGGTGCTGTTTTGAGCATATTTTTTTAAACTTAATGAGCTTTTTTAAATTTAAAATTCTAAAAAGCTTTACCCTTACACGGGTACATAGACAAGAGAAATTCAGCGTAGCACCAGAGATTGCCATTGAGTGTATTTTAAAAAATAATCTATTGATTGTCTTCCCTTTCTTTTCTTCCTGTAAGGAATTTACAGCTTATTCCTACTAGAATTAGGCTGTTCTTCCTCTAGACTTGGTGTGGGTTTAAAAAATATGCAACCGATTTGTATTTGTTTACAGATTATAGAAGCATGATCAAGACTTGGTAAAGCTTTTTCAGGTTACTCTAATACAATATATTTTCAGTTTGTCTAGGAAGAGATAATAGGTTTAGTTCAATTTGAGGCATTCCTACTGTTTATGTTCCATTTACTCTTTAAAAGCTGAGATAGAGGACAGCATTCTTTTTGTAGTGGCGTGCAAACAGCTATTCTGTGACAGCATTTCATTACATTTAAAACGGGGTTTGAGGGTGAAAGATTTTGTCTACACCACCATTGTTTTGTAGAAAATGAAAGAGATTAGTCAATGAAAAAGAACAGAGGGAAAGTGTAATACTCGCAAGTCCAGTGTAAGAAACATTATAGGACCGACTGTCTTCAGTAATAGACGGAAAGGGATATAGAAAATTTGTATTTGCTGGGAAGGAGAATGGTTTGGTTTTGGTTTTTTTCTGCCCAAAGGATGTACACAAGGCCCTCTCTGATTTCAGGATCACTGAACATTCTGTTTTATTGCATGTGGTGCCTTTGCCACAAGTTCTAAGGATGGGAGATGACACTCTTGTGTCCAGTCAGAAGTAACCTGGGAAATGCGTTGGTATTAGAGCTGGATGAAGGTTTTAAAACATAATTCTGCCCCCCCCCCCCCCCCCCCCGAACGTATTTATGGGTGAAATATATTGCAAATTTGGATTAGTAAGGTCTTAAAAAAGGGCAGGGAGAGATAATATTTTCTCAAAATAGGAAATTTTAAAATCTATTTTATCCAGAAAAACATCTTGCTTAGTAGTTTCCTTCACTTCTACATATTTTTAAAATTCTTGGGAAAAAGCTAGAAAGTGAAACCAAAAAATTTATTCACTGAAATGTTTTAGAATATCGCTCTTTTCAGTTAAATTACTACTCTTTGGTAAATTAGAGTAGTTCCTTCTGCTATCAGAAATTCATAGTGCAGGTTGATTCTGAGGCAACACACTGGATCGTGTGTTCTTTGGTTGTGAGATGGAATGATCCAAGACCCTTCATGCTTCACTTGCCCCCGAAGGAGCAGCAGCTCTTGAAGGACTAGGTATACTCTTGACAGGTGCTTCAGGAGTACAGCGTGGGCCACCACCTGCACTTGCATGATCACTACAGAACAAATTCTATTAAGAATCATGCATGCCTCTTGCCAGTTGTTAGGCGGAACTTTTTTCAGCCACTGAAAACTTGCAGCATAACTGGCACTCCTCATTTTCATTGCATTTAACCTCCTCTCAGTGAAAATGGAAGAACTGGTAATAGTGACAGTTGTGGAAAAAGTAATAGTGACAGTTGTGGAAAAAATAGTCTGGCCAGAATAAATATATTGTGGTTTTAATTGATTTTAAGAACTTGACTTCAGTGTGAAGTCTTTTAAGAACTTGAATGGACGATTTCTATTTCTAGAACTTAGTTAAGGAAACAGAAAATTAGTATTTTGGTAAAGATAAAGAATTTCTTTAAAAAACAATAGAGTTTATTTTAACTGTCCTGATGATGGAATTGGTTAAAAAGCATAAAATATATTTATGCTGAAAGTACCTTATATGAAATTAAAAAAACATTTTCTGAACTCCCCTCTTTGATGGGGTTTTGTTTACCTAGAAGACTGGTTTCAATTTTAATTTATTTGAACACCTACGCCTTCAGTAGCTCACTGAAGTAAAGGGAGTTCATCTCAATTTATTTCTGCGTATGTGCGAATTTGGTCTTCTATTTCTGTATTCTGTATTTATAACTTTCATTATAAGTTTTAAGACTACCATGTATTAAGATTCTTTAATATTTTATAATTGCAAATATGTGGTGGAATAGGAACCAGTAAGCAGTCTATGTGATCTGACCAGAAATGGCAAGGGGTATGACAGCGCTAGGCAGTGCTATACTGAGAGAGAGAAGAACAAATCAGTAAAAAAAAAAACATTCCTGTAAAATATGTATAAATATTGAACACAACTGAAACTCAGAGAAAAGTTTTATATCAGATCTAACTTGCATTAGCTTCGGTAACAGTGTTTTCTGAATGCAGACTAGCAAAGGTTTTTTTTTCTGTGTCATTTTTTCCTGAGTATATTTTGAACTGGCAGAGAATTACTTCAGATATTGTAATGAAACATTGTATACAAGGGCATCTGATTTTAGTACTAATTTTCTTAAATCTTTGTTATTATCATTTACTCCTCCACACACTTCTGGTAGCTGATTTGATAATTTTAGTGATAAATATTAATGCAATTCTATACTTAAGCAATATTATGAAGATATCTATTTCATTTATATTGGTTAGCTCAAGAAGTCGGTTTCACGATGTTTGTTTCTCTGAGTGGATAGATATATAGCCTCACCTTTTGTCTTAAATAGTTTCTCTTCAATATTTATGAAAGAATACCAATGCAAAACATAATTTTTATTAAACTGGAGATATGTATGTATTGAATAAGATTGGACAAAGGTCAAGAAAAAAGTGAACTGTAAAGAGAACTATCAAAGAATAATGATAGGACGACACAGGGCCTTAAGATAGAGAGGAATATTTATTCTCTGAAATGATAGATTAAAATTGACATATGAAGACATATTTCTGACTAGAGATGTGGGCATGCCTCACATGATTTTCTCTGAATGTTGTCCATACCTAAATTAAATTTCACCAGGATTAAACTTGTTTAGCTCATATATATCGATTGAGTTAGAAATTATTGTGGAAAATTGAGCATCTCAATTCTGTATGAAGTGCCTGCAAATGCAACCAACTGTCGTTAAAGGATTCAAGTTTCAGCAACTTATTTTAACATTTATGACATAAAATGGTGCTGGAAACTTGCGATTGTGTGCAATTGTGTGTTAATAAATATCCATAGCAAATGTTTTTTACATAAATAAGATTTTGTAGCAGCGTCTGTCATTTTATAGTCAATAGGATGCCAAAGTTCTCATCCTGTGGATCCCTCCAGGCAGTACTCATCAATAATCTGCTAAAATATGTAACTGTTTATTAGGGTTTTTAAATTAGAAATAAGTTCTCAGTGGAACCAGAAGAAAAGTCACGCAGCAAATTGGTGGAAATGACCTTTCAGTGAAGATGACAAATGACACCTTAAACCTCAGAGCTACAAACTAACCTGATACAGTGCTGACTGACATGCATAGGAAAAAAGCCAATCTGTAGTAATTTTCAAGGGTGCTAAGAACCTACAGTTACCGTTGATTTCTATAGCACTAAGGGTCTGTATTACCAAGTGCTTTCAGCTCCCAGTGCATTTGTAGCTTTACTTCTTGGTTTGCCTGTTTAGAAAAACAGCTTCTTTTAAAATTATTTGAGTTGTCACACACTGGATTTTTTTTATTTTTTTTAAATAGTTTTAACAGTTATGAAGCATGATATAGGCTTCTAGAGAAGTTTAGGAAGTTTGCAGTCTCATAGAAATTCCATACCTCAGGCTCTGTTAATGGAAGCAGTCTCTTTTGGGGTATTTACTGGTGCCCTGTAATACACATTGTACCATGTCCACACCCGCGGTGGTAGGTTGTGACTACACTGGATCACATTGTACTCACATGATGCCGTTGCAACCAATTACGTCACAATAGAAAGGCATGAAGTGCCATAAACCCCATCAAAATTCTATTGAAAATTCATACCTGCAAAAACTAATATGCTGTTGAAAATGAAGTTGTGAATTTTGATTAGGAAGAGAGACAAGAAAGGAATTGTTCCCTTGTAATTTAAGGGGTTACCTTATCCAAGGTCACAGCTGCAGAAGGAGAGAGACCCTTAAAGGTCTCTGGATAGCTATTAGAGGAGAAAATTCTATGACTTTATGAAAAAGGACCTCTTTGTTCTGAAAATTATTATAGACCTCCAGCTGGTAAGATTCAGTGGATGAGATCTTTAGTAGGCAACTGGAGGTACAGTACTAAACTCATGAATAATAGGGATTTGAGGTGATTTGGTGCTTCCTGTAGCCGGCCTGCCAGTTGAGATTGCTATTGGAATGTTCTGGTGACAAGTTCTGCAGCTGAATGTACAAAAGGCAACCAGAAGAGAGGTTCTTCTGGACGAGATTTGAGCCACAATGGAGAACCCGATGTTAATGCCAGGCTAGAGATAATCTCTGAGAATGAATATGAATTGCAATCTTGGGAGGAAGGGTAAGAGAACCTTTCTCCTCTGCATGAATCTTCACTGTAGAGGTCAGCCTCAGCCAGGTGATGATTACGATAATTTCCCAACTGTCAGAAAAAGTTGTCAGGGAAGAAACCAATTAAAGAATATTCAGGTGAGTTAGGTGTGGTGGGTTGTTTTTTTTTTTTCAGTTAACCGTTTCTAATTAGTTCCATTCCAAGGTATTGAAAGATTAAACTGATAATATTTTGGAGCCATTAGTGTCTGTCTCTTTTACCTTGTAGAGAATGAGCAGACGTACTGGAGATCAGGAGTAGAGTAGACCTAATGCTGGTTTTTAGAGGAGGGAGAGAGAAGTGTTGATTATATAGGCTAAAGGGATGTGCTATTATCAGAGTTTCAGTCCTGGGAAAATACTGGAACAAGTAAATGCACATGGCTTTTTTGACACCTGAACGTACAAGAAGAATAGCCATCAGCACAGATTTGTCAAAAAGATACAGTCTTTTACTTCTACGGTGGCCTTGTAGACAAAGGAAGAGCCTTGAATGTTGTATTTTGCTTTTCATAAGGCTTTGACACTTTCAACAAGACATGCTTTTAAGCAAGCTGGGAAATATGGTAAACATGCAACTACAATAGGCTGGATGGAAAACTAGAAACTGTGTTTAAGAAGTAGCTTGTTATCAAAATGAGAAGATTTATTAAAAGCAGTTCTGTAGGGATTTGTGGTGACTCTGTTTTTCTGTATTTTTCATTAATGATCTGAAATGATGGAATCAAGTGTACACTTACTAAATTTGCAACAATGTCAAGCTGGGAAGGACTGCAAGTACATTGCAGGACAGGATTAGAATTCAAAATAATCTTGGTAAATTGTAGGTTTTGTCTGGAAAAATAAGATGCTATTCAAAAACATCAAATGCAAGGTGTTTACATGGCAACAACAAACTGCACAAATACAGCATGAAAAATCACTGGTTAGAGAGCAGTTCCATAAACAAGATTATAATGATTTACAAGTTGTATATGAATTTACATTGCCATCTTCTATAGGAAAAAAACCCAGTACACACAAGGAAAAGCAAGGACCACCAGATACCAGATAGTTCCAGTGGTAAAATGTGTTGAATAGTTGGTTTATGAATTGTGATCTGTCGTGGTTTAACCCCAGCCAGCAACTAAGCACCATGCAGCTGCTCACTCACTCCCCCCCATCCAGTGGGATGGGGGAGAAAATCGGGTAAAAAAGAAGTAAAACTCCTGGGTTGAGATGAGAACGGTTTAATAGAACAGAGAAGAAGATACTAATAATGATAATGATAACACTAATAAAATGACAACAGCAATAATAAAAGGATTGGAATGTACAAATGATGCGCAGGGCAATTGCTCACCACCCGCCGACTGACACCCCGCCAGTCCCCGAGCGGCGATTACCTGCCCCCACTTCCCAGTTTCTATACTAGATGGGACGTCCCATGGTATGGAATACACCGTTGGCCAGTTTGGGTCAGCTGCCCTGGCTGTGTCCTGTGCCAACTTCTTGTGCCCCTCCAGCTTTCTCGCTGGCTGGGGATGAAGAGCTGAAAAATCCTTGACTTTAGTCTAAACACTACTGAGCACCAACTGCAAACATCAGTGTTATCAACATTCTTCGCATACCGAACTCAAAACACAGCACCCTACCAGCTACTAGGAAGACGGTTAACTCTATCCCAGCTGAAACCAGGATATGATCTCTTCACAAAATTAAAATAATGACTTTTTGATAAGTGAAGGTAACTCTGATACAGCTTTGTACTCAAAAAATTATATCATGTGTGAAAAAATACACAGACTATGCTCCCTTTTATGTAATTTCTGTTTAATGATAAGGCTTAGGGGGGTTATTTATTTATTTGTTTTGCATAAAGCATACTAATTTACTTGATTGAGTCAGTAGAGGGTATTGAAAGAGACCAAACCCATAACAGATCAGGACTTGTACTGATTGCATATAGGACTGCAGGGGCGTAGCAAGGCTACTGTCCTATGCTAACTTCAATTAATTTTTGAAGAAATATCAACCACTGGTCTTTAGATCCTCAGGCAATGAAAATATTCTCTTGAAATATATTATATATGTTTAAGTTAAATTGCATTCTAGCTCTTTGAGTCCACAGGGCTTTGAAATGTTCCTTTCTGGGATTTTGCAAAATCCAGCCTGTCCTTTGTCCTATGTGTATTTTACCTCCTTGGTGTTACTTAGAAATTTTTCTATAAGCTTCACATTCCAATTTCAATTTGCAGTTATCCTTCTCCAGATCTCCTAGGCACATCCATAGGTTTTGGGATGATAATACACTTTGTAAAGGGACTGTTATGTTGTCAAGCCTTTTAATACATTGTAAATGGTCTAGCTCTATTAATTCTGCCACAGACGACTTTAAGGATGTTTACAGGTATGAATCTTTGATGCCAGTGACTTTCTGAAGTTTCTGGGTTTTAGTCCTCACTGCCCAAACTCTGAGACATGCGTTGCTGAAACTGTAAATTTCAGGCTTCTGTGAACCAAGGTGGTAAAATCAAAAAGAAATACCCAGAAAATAACACTATGTGGATTTACCCACTTCACCCATAATTTATAGCTCCTTCAATTTAGCATCATATTCAGAAACCTCACGGGCTTTTTGATGGCAATATATCTGTTCAGCTTCCTGCTATGGAAGTTGCTCCTAATGTTTTGGCATGCTAATAGTGCACTGTTCAACCCTACTTCTTGTTTCTCATCATTTATATTAATACAATGAACAGAATTACCTTCTCCAATTTGCATTTATACAGTACATAGTTTATATAATTTCTTCCTGGGGCAGCCTTTGTTCCTGAAACTAAACAGCACCTTCAGAATTCTTTAATTCTCTTCAGATTAATCTAATTGACCTTAAATTCTTCTGGAGTGTTGTATTTCAAGTTTCCAGTCCCTTGTCCCCCACCTGCTCTCATATACCAAATTGCTTTCATATTTCTCTCTTTTTAAGGCCTGAAGGTATAAAGTAATCTCTGTGGTGCCTATGGATGGAACAGTTGCCCAAAATCTAAATTTTAAACTTTTGAGTTGGTTTTAGATAGGAAGAGATACTGTCCTGGTTTCGGCTGGGATAGAGTTAATTATCTTCCTAGTAGCTGGTATAGTGTTATGTTTTGGGTTCCCTATGAGAAGAATGTTGATAACACACTGATGTTTTCAGTTGTTGCTACATTGTGTTTCTACTAAGTCAAGGATTTTTCAGCTTCTCATGCCCAGCTAGCAAGACGGCTGGAGGGGCACAAGGGGTTGGGAGGGGACACTGCCAGGGCAGCTGACCCAAACTGGCCAAAGCAGTATTCCATACCATGGGACGTCATGCCCGGTACATAAACTGGGGTAGTTGGCCTTGGGGGTCACTGCTTGGGAACTAACTGCCATCGGTCAGAGAGTGGTGAGCGATTGCATTGTGCATCACTTGTTCTATATATTCCAATTCTTTTTTTATTGTTGTTATCGTTATCATTATTAGTTTCTTTGTCATTCTATTAAACTGTTCTTATCTCAACCCATGAGTTTTACTTTTTTTTTCCCAATTCCTTCCCCCATCCTACTGAGTGGGTGGGTGGGAAGTGTGTGAGTGGCTGTGTGGTGCTTAGTTGCTGGCTGGGGTTATGCCACAATGGCATGGAATATGGTTTTGTCTCTGAACAGCTATATACCATGTTTAGTATTTAAGTCACTAGAAATTTGTAAAGAAGAACTGTTTAATTTGTGGGACCCTGCCTGTGAGTTCAGGGAGTAGCAGATGAAGAGATGTGGTGACACGGACTCAGTTTTAGGTTTACACTTGAGCTGTTCCCAGTTCCTTGCTTGGATCACTTGAAAGTCCTTCTTTAGTGCACACAAAAGTTTGTATTTGTGTATGAGTATCGTCGCACCCCGTGAAATGTAGGCACTGCTGACGAACTGATGCTTCTGCAGAAATGATAAGGACCTTTATTTGTAAAATGTTCTTAGCACAGAAGTATAGGCAATACAGGAAATTGTAGATATTTGTACTTTGGATTTGAGAACATTTGCATTTACTGGGGAAGATGATGTTGAATTTAACTTGCTAGAATTAAATTTATGTGTAGTTATTGCTGATGTAAATGATGTATTCTGTATGAGTTGTTTTGCTTCCTCCTTGACAGGCTTATTGGTACTAAAACTGTGTGGTAAGGTTTATTTTATTTAACTGTTTTTATTTTGCTTCAACTGCTGTCTCTTAAAAGAAATTTGATACTAGTAGGAAACGGGAGATTTCTTCATTTATTTTTTTTAAATTAAAAAGTCAGAAAGACTAACTGAACTGTAACATTAGGACACGAGAGAAAAATGAATACTTGGAAGATGAATATGGTCATAAGGAAGAGGAAGGACAGAGAAAATAGAGTAACAGTTGTAAGATGGTCCTTGTAGTTTCATTCAACTATTTTCTTTCCTCTTCTTTTCTTCCAAATCCCCTCTACCAGTGCAAAAGAAAATAACTATGTTATTTTTACGTACCTATGCAAAATCTTTTTCTAGTGAATTTGTGCTGTACCTGCAGTGATTAGTTAGGCACTGTATGATATAATTACAGAACACAGATGAGAAATTTCTATAATATACTGATAGACTAGCATTGGTTCATTTTACTTTTTGGATGAAGGACATTATGGTTTTTTCCTAATCTCTCTAGGTATTTATAATTGTTTGTTAAATTGTAATACACAGCCATGTCCTTCCATTATCAAATAGCATTTTAAAACTAGGGAACAGTATCCCTGTAAGAAGTACCATGATATGATCTTATTTTGGTGAGAAAGAAAATCTGTAAAACTTTGTTTCTGGGTCTCACTTTTATGTCAGGCAACCTTCACCACTGATTATATTTCTGTTCCCCATCAAAACTCAAGGTCTTTTCCATAATAGTGACCATTTATCTGAACAAAATGACCCTCTGGTGCCCATCAGCACTGCTTATGAAATAGCAACTAGGATGTGATGTGTTACCTACCTCCTGTGCAGAAGTCCCAATGGCCTCTGAATGAAAGTACTAATCTTGAAAGTGTACAGCTTGCTTCTGCAAGTAGGCTGCTACGTGGACATGGAGATTCAGTTTCTTCTGTTGGCAAACACTGATGAGGTTAAAGGGGTTTCAACAGTCTTATAATATAGGGAGACATATTTCTTCATTTTTTAAAAGAAGCTAAGAAAATCAACAAATAATCATCTCCTTCCTATTCTCCAGTTTATTCCAAATACATATTAAAAATATCACTGAAACTGTATACTGTTGAGACAGATACAGAAATTGATTTGATTTTCATATATTTCAAATTCTGGTATTTGTCACTACCTTTGAGCAGATTTAATTCCTTCTTAGTCGTCTTTTTTTGAGAATTTAAGCCCACAACTTTATGATAAAAATGGCAGAAATACTTACAATGTGCTTTATTTTGCTTTACCCTTTTAGCAGACAGATGATGCAGCACAGACCGATGGCCAGCAACAGACACAATCTTCTGAAAACACAGAAAACAAATCACAGCCAAAACGGCTTCACGTCTCAAATATACCATTCAGATTCCGGGATCCAGATCTTAGACAAATGTTTGGTGTAAGTACTCATACTTTATTTATGCTTTTTTATATTTGCATTGCAATAGGTATTTTATATTATAGTCAGCCTTGAGAGCAGTATCTCTGATTTAGGCTGTTTAACCTTTTTCATTAAAGACTCCCTTTTCATTTATTCATAACCAAACACCTGATTTGCTAGCCACAATTGGGAAAAGAAATACTACTGATTCTACTGTATGTGATACACATGGGTGTGTTCTATGTATTGTGTTGTTTTGTATTACATTCAAAAAAAGCTATCTGCGTTGGCTTAAAATATTGAATACATATATAGTCGTGCTATACAAATCTGGTTTTATATGGCTGTATTTATGGATTTTGGAAAGCATGATGTAAAAAAGTCAATGACTGACCTCAGGAGCAAGGGACCCAAATCTACAGAAGTAAGACGTGGGCTGAACTTAAGCAGGAAGCCCAGGAGTAGGAATCCTGACCCATCCTCACAGGTATTGTAGGTCTGTAAGCTTCTAAAGTTTTTGCCAGTATTTTTCTATAAGTCTCTCCATTTTTGCTTTTACCTAGGCCGTTAGCTACCTTCAAGTGCATCGGCTGTGTTTCACACATCTCATAGGTGCCATAGGCTCATAACTGTGAGAGGTTAGACAGGGTTTCTTCTCCCTGCTCCAAAAACTCTTGGGTTATTTTGAAATGTCACTAAAAATCTAGAAATCATACTTCATCAGCTATTAGAACCCAGCTTTTCCTTTTCCAAGTTAGTACTCTTGAGTATTTTTGTTACTCTTGCTTTCTTATTTCTGACTCACTAAAACTTAATTCTCCTCTGCATTACAGTTTGTTATAGAGTGCAGCATCAAGTACTTCATGGCACTATCCTTTTCTCCGTCTTTCGTGTTCAGTTCAGATTTTTAAGTTCTTCTAATGTCTTTGTATGTGAGTTAAGACATTGTGGTTTTCAGTATTTATTTCTATGAAGTGAAGGAAACAGTCACTGGAAAAAGAATCCTGGTATAGTACCGGGAAGTGAGAGTGACTGTTTTGCTGTATCTGGCTCGCTACAAGTAACCTCCCCTAAAAGCACCTTGTAGCTCATCAGCAAAATAGTAGAAGGCGTAATAATTAACCCTCTAGAGAAAAATATGTAAATTTATTTAAATTAAACAAACCACTTAAAATAGATGGATTTTATTTGAAAGTACTTTAAATGAAAGGATTGGGGTGGGTTTTTTGAGGTATTGTAGTAATTTGTAAGTGAATGAAAACATTTCTTTTCGATATTTCTAAGTCTTAGGTGTCAAAAGACTAACACTGAGAATGGCTAGAGTTTTCCAGCTTTAGAATGACGCAGTAACAGTAAACTTTTAGCTTCTGAATTGATAGAAAAATGAAGTTTCTGCAAGTGTGAGCTGAAGTACCTCATACGAAATATGGTAATGCTGCATCATGACCATATTATACACCTAACAGGTGATCTTTTTACATGGACATGCATACAACAGAGGATTGTTTAAATATTAAGTCATTGTCTGCTTATAGGCTAAAGTTGCAGTTAAAATGTTAATTAGATGGTGAATGCAAGAACATAAAATAAGCCAAGGGATAACAAATGATGGTTGATTTTTCATAAACAAGTTGAAAGCTAGAGAAGGAATACTGTCCTTCTAGCCTGAAATTGTTTATTATATCTTAAAAGACTGGAGTATAGGCTCATTTCCGCAGTTTCTTGGACTCTTGTCAGATTACTCTTCATTTGCCTGCTTCTAATTTCTGCCTTTTTTTTTAATATATTGTGTCACTTACCGGTGTTAACACTGATCCATACCGTACATTAATGACATATGAAATGACAGAAACGACCCACTGATACGGTAGAGTGTCACATCACAAAATGTGTCGTATCAGAAAGCATTCTAACTAAATGCTGCCCAAGGCAAACATTTATTCTCTTACTAAGAGAAGTCCAATAGAGCCTTTTTCTTTGGGATAGCAACTGTGGTCAAGTTTTGTGTGTGTGAACAATGCCTAGATGATTGTGAGTGCTATTTTAAGGTCAACAGTAGTGACAGATACTACTAATATTATCATGGAAGTGCAATTCTGAGCAGGGAAAAATCCCCAACAAGTAAGTATCCATTCCAGTTTTCCAAGTTATACTCTAGTAAGACAAGAATTGCTTAGGGAGGAATGGTTATCCCTTTGCAGCAAGGGTGGAGAGAAATCCTCACTCCTTGAAGCCAGCAACAAAACTCCCAGTTGGTTTAATCTCATTCCTGTAAAGCAGAAGTAACCAAACTTTTACCTGTCCTGGAAAGCAGCTGCAAAAGGTCTTCTGAAACAAAGATTCTTCAGAGCGAAGGATGCCCAGAGGGCAGCAATGTTAACGCAGCCATTAATCCTGTCTTGGTAGTGATGTTTATTACACTCCAAGCAAAGTAAATCAGTAGCGTATTACATATTAAAAAAAAAAAATGGTGATGGCAGCTGGACTGAATGGATCACAAAGAAGTAACCTACTGTGTCCAAAGACAAAATAAAAAAAAAAAATAAAAAATTGGAACTTTCACTTCACTGTGATCACAGTCTAATGATGATTTCTTTTTTGTCAGGTGGTGTCACTGAACTTAAAGTTCATAAATGCATATGTGGAATGATAGCGACAAGTGTAATGATACATGCGATTTAGTTGTAATATTGATCTTGCTCCTCTTCTGTGTGACTTTTTTGGTGCTTGACTATTTTTGGTTTTATATTCTTTAACTTTTTATGTGGTGCACCATTTTCTGAAACAAACATTTCTACTGTATATGATTGAAGTGTTGAAGTTATCTTATTTTCATGTAACTTTTCTATTTCTTTGCAGCAATTTGGTAAAATCTTAGATGTTGAAATTATTTTTAATGAGCGAGGCTCAAAGGTAAGCAGTTTAATTCACCCATGGAATTTTTTAATTTGTTTAAAATATTTATATGAGTAAAAGGAAACAACTGCACTGCTGTAAGAAAATAACACCTGAAATTCCATGTTAGTGAAAACATCTTCTGAGCTGTCATTCAGTTTCCTAAGTAGCATGAAAATGACTGGACTCATTTTATATCTCTTAAAGGGGGTAATTTTAGCTACTCCAAACTGTCATCTGTTTTATGGGAACGTTGATTTCTGCTGTCTTTATTCTTCAAGGGTAATTATCTTGTTTATTTTATAAGATGAGTCCACACTTACAGATGTTTGTAGGCAGGTTTGTATTAGTACAGGTATTTTTTCCCCTGTTGAAATGAAAGATGATAATGATACCTAATAACTATCCTCTTTAGTAATTAGCTGAGAAAATATGTGATTGTTCCAGATAATCTAAGTGCAGATGTTTTCCTCTTTAGTTAAAGCTTCAGTACACCAACCCTTTGAAAACAATCTATTTTAACATTTATTCGATTAAAAGAGTTCTTATTGTATTGCAAACATTTAATTGTTTCTGAAAATTACTTTGCCTTAAATGCATACTTCAATTTATTCAATATTTAAGAAATAAAGCAAGATAGAAAGGCTATGACTGCATTAGTGTCATTACCTGGTGGAAAACTGTAGCCCAGTATGCTTCAGCTATGATATCAGGTGCATTGTCAGGGTTTATGTGTATGTCATGTGCATGATACCTTTTCCTTTTCTTGCCGTGGCAGACACACTAGAATGTTTATCCACCAATGTTTCAGTCTTTCTGCAACTCTCATATATGATTTATTATTAGCGATGGAATTCTTTTCCTGTTATAGGCATACTGTCATCTGTCCTTTCTTAAGAATCAGATATATCATAAATCTGTCTTAAATCAGATATATTTTAATTCTGTTAGTTTTTCCCTTAATGTGTTTGTATTTATATTCTAAAGTTAAAGCCAACACCTTTTAAAAAAAAAAAAAAAAAAAAAAAAAGGCCGAAATTTCCTGATCGATATTCCAAAATTAGTCTAACATTCATTAATTTTAGTACCCTTGCCTGCTAGCCCAAACCCAATTGGAACATTTACCACCTTTTCAGTAAACAACCAAAATGTATGGAGTTTTGTAGCTTAGAATCTCCTACTCTGGCTGAAATTTATTATCGTTAAATTTTGGCTGTTCAATAGTGTTTGCAAAAGATGTATATTGTCCAGAACCTGCTTCTGCTGGATAGTATCATAAATGTCAAAAGACATTTGTCAAATGTCAAAAGACAAGTGCGGGGCACTTGCCACCTCTGGTTGCTGCTGTTGAAGATGGGGTGGAACTGAGTACACACATCACTGTAGTGGTCTGCATATTTGTTTAGCCATTAGATCTTATACATGTAGGACTTTTAACCACCATGTTTGCATCAGACTGCATAAGTATAAGGCTTTTTTAAAGTATTTGTGGGATGGGGTGAGGGGGTATTTCTGAATTGATTTTTTTTTTTAACAGTGATCTTGCAGTAGTGCAAATATCCCAGTGCCTTGTGCTAAAACCAAACTCCTAGAAAGGATTTCCCAAGGAAGAGGTTTTCCTAGGTAGGCTTGTAATGTCACTACATAGTGTTAGAAACTCTAAGACCTATTCTTATTAAATACTTCTACACTATCCAGTGCTGTGTTGGTGCATCCAAGCTGGCTCTGATTAAACTGCTGAAGATACTGAAAGCAGTTTTGTGATGCATCTCATTGCTTATGTATGCTGCTTCTCATTTTGTTTAGAGTTATTTCAGGTATAGCTACATAGTATTTCGATTTGCAGAAGTGCCCTATGATTCTCTCAACTAAATAAAAAAGTTAAAAAATAGGATTAGGAATAAGAACATAATCTTTTTTTTTTTTTTTTTTTTTTTTTTTTTTTTTTTTAATCTGATCATTTCATGTCCATTCTGTAGGATTTAAGATGCACCAGATTAAAGTCCCATTCCTGGCAGTGCTTATCTATGTATTCATAAAATCCCACTGATACTGAAAGGACTACTAAGTGGTCTCAAACTGAGTACAGGTAAAAAAGTTTGCAGGATCAAAATTCAAAGTTGTTTCTAGCTGCAGTTTGGCATAAAAGAATCGCTAGAAATTTTTTTTTGTTTCTCTTTGTTTATTTCTTTATAGTCCAATAGTTAATGTTTAAAAAGATTCTTGCAAAAACATCAGAATTAAGCTCATTTTCATTGCATAGTAATTAAGAAAAATGGAATTGCATATTCAAAAAACTTAATGCTGCAGCACCACAATGCAGTATAAAATAATTTTGCAGAAAGGTGTCATTCCATAAAAGAAACCCTAAAATAATACAAGTTTGGTACTACAAATTTCTGTTTGTTTGGGGGCATAATACTAATTAAGATAACTTTGCTAGAATTGCATGGCAACACTGATGACTTTTGAAACTCTTTATAAGAATTGCAAGAATTTCAGTATTGTTTTGATGTAGATCTTTCTTACAACCTGTGTTAAATAAATAAGGCTTACCTTTGCCAATTCTTGAAGCAGTTGATTAAAGTAACATTAAAAATTGCTGGTAACTTAGCTTTCTCTGCATTTACCACTCATCTTGGAAGGACAATTTGAAATATAGCTTCCATTACTGTGGATATTTTAATGCTACTGTGCTGTTTCAGCACTGAAGCTCTCCATGGAGCTGCGAATGGCTTGTGTCCTGGGCACAACTGCAAGGCTGCAAAGATACAAAAACGTCAACAAGTACCATTTCTTTACAGTTGTAAACTAATGCTCTATACAGCTATACACTACATACATACTTTCATAAATCTGTTTGTGTGTATACGTAGTAATATTTACCTAGTATATATTATATTAACATATATTCCTTCAAATAAGAAGAGCTCCAAAGCCCCTCCCAAATTAAACCAGAACCTTCTCTCATACTAACTTGGCTATTATTAAATCGCTTGACTGACTTTAAATCTAAAAGGCAGAAATTTACATTACCAGTTGATAAAATACATAGTATTCTAAGCTACAGTAGCTGTTGAATCAGCTGCATATAAAATGAATGTTAACATGTTTTTGTAGGTATTTGAATGTGTGATGAATGAATCTATGTTCTGTGATTGAGTTTCTGTGTCAGCTAGGTAAAATTAAAGATTTGCCTAAATAATAAGAGCTTAATTTAAGTAGTGTTAATTATAAGAGTAAGTACAACATAAGAAATTAAAAAATTACAATGAGTATTCTTTTCGGAGTCTTTGAAGTTCCTGTCTTATCTTGGCTTGTGGCTCCACTTTATATCTTTTTCTAATTTTTTAATATAATTAGGGTTTTATCTTTCCCTTTAGTTGTTCGAGAAAAATTAACTGGCAGTGCTGTGAGCTAAGAAGACTGATTCAAAATTTTGTCTAAACAACTCCCACCAGCTGTTAGCAGTTCTGAGAAGGGGCAGCTGTTCAGCAAGGAGGAGAGGGGAGAACAAACAGAATTGGGGGAATTTATGCTATTGCTTGGAGCTAGGCTCCTTGGATCCATGGTTTCGGTGATGTCTGCTGCTGTGAAATTTTCTTAATGGTATCTTAAATTATGAGCTTTTTTTATAGAGCTTTTACAAGATGGGAGGAAGCAGTTGAAGAAGAAATAAAAATTTAAAGTTGAGGATGGGTTTAGGTATAAGAAAAGCCTATGCAGGCATCTAAAACATAGGGATTAGTGCTGAGAAGGGGGATTTACTTTCTCTCAACACTCCTGGTGCTTTGGGGAGAAGAGACTTACGTCCTCAGTGTCTTGTGACAAGCAAGGTCGTGGCTTTGTGCTAAAATTGTGGAGGGTAGAGTGGAGAAAATGTGTGGAATCAGGAGTTTTGCGAATGGCTTCAGCTAGAAGTGGAACTGCTGATAGAGCACTTCTGAGCTCAGGCTTCAGCATGGCTTTACAGGAGGGAAAAAACGAGCACCAGACAGTGTGTTTAAGCTACTTTGAAGAGAATGGAACATAAACTGCTACTGTACGTAAATGTCACTTTCTGTGTTGTAAACAGGCATAAATAAATGTGGTGTTTGAGTAGGTAAAATAACCCAAATAACCCTTATAATGATCCTGATAGTTTCTTAACTTTTTTTATCGATTGTTGATTAATTAGTTTCGTAGTTCATGTCCATTGTTTTTCTCGATGTTTGGTGTCAGTTTTGCCTTAGTTTCACATTTGGTCTCCTCTTTGTGTAAAATGTATAAATAAATGTATAAATACATTCCCTTCTCTCTCTCTTCTTTTTTTTTTTTTTTTTTTTTTTGTTTTGTTTAATCAGTCACTATTTACATAATAGGTAGAACTGCAGA